>NC_090729.1:149649858-149874858 GCF_036898095.1 Palaemon carinicauda
TAATGCTTATATATTCCAATACTATATGTCAGTTGGAAATATAGAAATTATTGTTCTTTCTGATTTTGTCACATTCAATGACACAGATAAAAAAAACATACCTTTATAATATGTAATTTTAGTTAGCAAGACCACGATGGCAATCTTGCAACGAAATATATACATACATATACCAAGGCACTTCCCCCAATTTTTGGGGGAAGCCGACATCAAACAGATGAAACAGAAAAGGGGACCTCTCCTCTCTACGTTCCTCCCAGCCTGACAAGGGACTCAACCGAGTTCGGCTGGTACTGCTAGGGGTGCCACAGCCCACCCTCCCCCGTTATCCACCACAGATGAAGCTTCATAACACTGAATCCCCTACTGCTGCTACCTCTCCGGTCATCCAAGGCATTGGATGAAGCAGCAGGGCCTACCGGAACTGCGTCACAATCGCTCGTCATTCATTCCTATTTCTAGCACGCTCTCCTGCCACATAAAGAACTAAAATCTACAGTACGTATCTTATTCCAATTTCAAAGGATCTGTGAGGAGACCAAACTACAACATTACCCTTTTCCCAACATACGTTTCACATTAAACAGTAATGGTTCTGCTCCTCTTGTGGTAATGGCCCTTAATAGGATATTTCCATCTTCCCACACTACAAGTAATCGCATTATGTTTTGATAACGATTCTTCATATGCCCGGAAGTTGTAGATTTTTTTTTTTAATTGAGTTAATTTTTTTTTTCAGTAATTCCAAATAATAACCACTTTTAGTGTATGACTTACTTTAGCCATGTTAATTTGCATTAGTATCCAAAATCTGAAAAAAAGAAGTATCTCACTGTTAAACTATTTCTCTTTTATTTGAGATAAAATAATAATAATCAAAATTGAATATAAGTTTAAAATAATAATAATAAGAGTAATGATAATAATAATAACAATGAAATTAGATTAAAATGATAATAATAATTAAAATCAAAACTTGAAAAAAATGAAAATAATAATCAAAATAAAAATGAAAAATAAAATAATAATAATGATTAAAATTAAAATGAAAATTAAAATTAGAATAATAATAATAATTAAAACTAAAATTAAAATAAAAAAAATAATAATAATTAAAATTAGACTTAAAATTAAAGTTTAAATAATAATTACAATTAAAATTAAAATTCAAATTCAAATTATGATTAAAATAAAAATTAGAATTAAAATCAAAATTAAAATAATAATAATAATTAAAATTAAAATTTAAACTAAAATAATAATAATAATAATAATAGATAAAATTAAAATTAAAATTAAAATCATATAACAATCAAAATTATAATTATAATTAAAATGATACTGATAAATAAAACTAAATTTAAAATTAAAATAATAATAATGAATAAAACTAAAATTAAAATTAAAACAAAAATAATTAAAATCAAAATTAAAATAAAATAAAAATAAAAATAATTAAAATAATTACAATTCAAATTCCCATTAAAATTATAATAATTATTAAAATTAAAATTGAAATTTAGAAAATAAAAATTAGAAATTAAAATCAAAATAGAAATTAAAATTAGAATAAAAATTTAAATTAAAATTAAAATTAAAATTAAAATAATATTAATAATTAAAATCAAAATTAAAATTAAATTAAAAAATGAAATATTAATTAAAATCAAAATTAAAATTAAAATAATAATTAAATTTAGAATTAAATTTAAAATTAAAATAATAATAATATTTAAAATTTAAATTAAAATAATGAAAATAATTAAAATTAAAATTAAAATTAAAATTAAAATAATAATAATTGAAATTGAAAATAGAATTAAAATTAGAACAATAATAATAATTAAAATTAAAATTAAGAATAAAATAATAATAATAATTAAAATTGAAATTAAAATTAGAATTTAAAATGAATTTAAAATAATAAAAAGATTAAAATTAAAATTGAATTAAAATAATAATAATAATTAAAATTAAAATTAAAATAGAAATAATGATAATAATTAGAATTAAAATTAGAATAATAATGATTAAAATTCAAATTCAAATTAAAATGAAAATACTAATAATAATTGAAATTAAAATTACAATTAAAATTACTAATAATAGTAATAATTAAAATTAAAATCAAAATTAAGATTAAATTAATAATAACTAAAATTAAAATTAAAATTAAAATTAAAATAATAACAATAATTAAAATTAAAATTAAAATAAAAAAGTAAATGATAATTAAAATTAAAATTAAAATTGAAATAATAAGAATAATTAAAATTAAGATAAAAATAAAAATAATAATAATAATAATAATTAAAATTGAAATTAAAATCATGAAAATAATTGAAATTAAAATTGATATAATAATAATAATTAAAATTGAAAATAAAATTAAAATTAGAATGATAATAATAATTAAAATTAAAATTAAAAATAAAATGATAATGAAAATTATAATCAAAATCAAAATTAAAGTAATAAAAAGAATAAAAATAAAAATTTAAATTAAGATTAAAATAAAAAAAAAAATTTAAATGAAAATAATAAAAATAATTATAATTAAAATTGAAATAATATTAATAATTAAAATTGAAATTAAAATAATAATAATAATTAAAATTAAAATTAAAATTAAAATGGAAATAATAATAATAACTAAAATTAAAATTGAAATTACTAATAATAATAATAATTAAAATTAAAATCAAAATTAAGATTAAAATAATAATAACAATTAAATTCAAAATTAAAATTAATATTAAAATTAAAATAATAATTGAAATTGAAATTCAGGTAATAATAATAATTAAAATTCATATACAAATTAACATTAAAATAATAATAACAATTGAAATTGAAATTAAAATTAAAATTTAAATGATAATAAATAAAATTACAGTTGAAATCAAAATTAAAATAATAATAATAATTAAAATTACAATTGAATTTAAAAGTAAAATAATATAAATAATCAAAATTAAAATTGTAATCAAAATACCAATAAAAATTACAATTAAAATTAAAATTAAAATAATAATAATAATTAAAATAACATTAAAATAAAAATAATAACAATAAAATTTGAAAATTAAAATTGAAATTATAATTAAAATAACAATAATTAAATTTAAAAGTAAATTAAAATTAAATAATAATAATAATTAAAATTAAAATTAAAATTAAAATTGAAGTAATAATAATAATAATTAAAATTAAGATTCAAATTAGAATTAAAATAATAATAATAATTGACATTAAAATTGAAATAAAAATAAAAATAATGATTAACATTAAAATTAAAATTAAAATAATAATAATAATTAAAATCAAAATTAGAATAATAAAATTAATTAAAATTAAAATTATTATTTGAATAATGAATATAGTTAAAATGAAAATTATAATAATAAAAATGATTAAAATTAAAACTAAAATAATAATAATTATAATCAAAATTAAAATTAAAATAATAATAATTAAAATTGAAATAAAAAGAAATAATAATAGTAATAAAATTGAAAATAAAAATGAAATAATAATAACAACTGTAATTAATATTTGAATTAAAATCTAAAATTTAGATAATAATTAAAATTTAAATTAAGGTTATAGTTAATATTGCAATTAAAATTAAAACTAAAATAATGGTAATAATTAAAATTGAAATGAAAATCAAAATTAAAATAATATTAATAATTAGCATTAAAATGAAAATTAAAATTAGAATAAAAATAATAATTAAAATCAAAATTAAAATTAAAAGAAATAATAATTAAAATTAAAATCAAAATTAAAATTTAAATAATTAGAATAAAAATTAGAATTAAAAATAAATTGAAATAATAATAATCATTAGAAGCAAAATTAGAATAAAAATAAAAATAATAATAATCAAAGTTAAAAATAGAATTAAAATAGTAATAACAATTATGATTAAAATTGAAATTAAAATAATTTTAATAATTAAAATTAAAATTAAAACTAAAGTAATAATAACAATTAAAATTAAAGTTAAAATAATAAAAATAATTAAAATTTAAATTAAAGTTAAAATATAAGTTAAAATAATAATAATAATTAAAACTAAAATTGAAATTAAAATTAAAATAATAATGATAAATATAATTAAAATTAAAATTCAAATCAAAATAATAATGATTAAAATTAAAATTATAATTAAAATTATAATTAAAATAAAAATAATAATATTGACTGAATTCAAAATCTAAAAAATAATTTCAATTAAAATTAAAATCAAAATTATAATAATGATTGAATTCAAAATGAAAATAATAATTCTAATTAAAATTAAAATCAAAATAATAATAATAATGTTTAGAATTGAAATTGAATTTAAAAATAAAATTCAAATCATAATAATAAATTGAAATTAGAATTAAAATTAAATAAAAAATAATAATTAAATTTTTTAATCAAAATAATGATAATGATTGAAAGTAAAACTAAACATAATAATAATAATTAATATTAAAATAAAAATTGATATGATAATAATAATTAAAATTGAAATTAAAATCAAAATTAATATTAAAATTAAATTAGAATTAAAATAATAATAATTAAAATTAAAATAAAGATAAAAATAATAATAATTAAAATTAAAATAAAGATAAAAATAATAATAGTAATAAAATTGAAAATAAAAATGAAATAATAATAACTATAATTGATATTTGAATTAAAATTAAAATTTCAATAATAATTAAAATTGAAATTAAAGTAATAATTTCAATTAAAATTAAAATTAAACTGATTATTAAGATTTAAATTGAAATGATAATCAAAATTAGAATTAAAATTAAAACTAAAATAATGGTAATAGTTAAAAAAATTAAGATTAAAATAATAATTAAAATTATAATTAAAATTGAGATAATAATGATAAAGACATTGAAATTAAAATTAAAATGTTTATAATTGTAAATAAAATAAAAATTCTAATGATAATAATTAATATTAAAATTAAATTTGAAATAAAATGATAATAATTAAAATTGAAATTAAAATTAAAATAATAATAATAATAATAATAATAATAATAATAATAATAATAATAATAAGGATAATAATAATAATAATAATAATAATAATAATAATAACTATAAAATTAGATTAAAATTATAATGATAAATAAAATTAAAATAAAAATAAAAATGAAAATAATAAATAAAATGAAAATAAAAATAAAAATAATAATAATAATTAAAATTAGAATGAAAATTAGAATTGGAATAATAACAATAATTAAAATTAAATTTAAAATTGAGAAAAAAATAATTAGAATTAGAATTAAAATTAAAATCCAAACAATAATTACAAATAAAATTAAAATTAAAAGGCAAATAACAATTTAAATAAAAATTAAAAGGCAAATAACAATTTAAATAAAAATAAAAATTAAAATCAAAATTAAATAATAGTGATAGTTAAAATTAAAATTATAATTATAATTAAAGAAATCGTAATAATTAAAGTTTAAAATAATATTGAAATGATAATAACAATTATGAGTAAAATTTAAAGTAAAATGATAATAATAAATATAATCAAAATTGAAATTAAATAATAATAACAATTATAATTATTATTAAAAAATGAAATAATACGGATAAATAAAACTAAAATTAAAATTAAAATAATAGTAATAAATTAAACTAAAATAAAGATTAAAACAATAATAATTAAAATCCAAATTAAAACAATAATTAAAATTGAGATTAAAATAAAAAAAATAATAATAATAATTAAAATTCAAATTCCAATATGATAATTATTATTAAAATTAAAATTAATATTTAAAAAAAATAATAATAATTAAAATTAAAATTAAAATTGAAAAATAAAATCAAAATAATAATTGAAATTAAAATTGAAATTATAATTGAAATAAAAATAAATTATTAAAATTAAAATTAAAATAAAAAAGAAATAATAATTAAAATCAAAATAAAAATTAAAATAATAAGAATAGTTAAAATAAAAATAAAAATAAAAATAATAATAATAATTAATATTGGAATTAAAATAATAAAAATAATTAAAATTAAAATTAAAATTGAAATAAAAATAATAATCGAAACTGAAAATAAAATTAAAATTAAAATAATAATAATAATCAAAATTAAAATTAAAATTAAAATAATAATAATAATTAAAATTCAAATTAAAATTGAAGGTAAAATAATAAAAAGAATTAAAATTAACATTTAAATTAAAATTAAAATAATGAAAAGATTAAAATCTAAATGAAAATTAAAATAATAATAATAATTAAGATTAAAATTGAAAAAATTATAATAATTAAGATTAAAGTTAAAATTATAATAATTAATAAAATTAAAATTAAAACTAAAATTACTAATAATAATAATAATTAAAATTAAAATCAAAATAAAGATAAAAATAATAATAATAAATGAAACTAAAATTGAAATTAATATTGAAATTAAGATAATAATAATAATTAAAATTAAAATTCAGGTAATAATAATAATTAAAATTCATATATAAAAACAACATTAAAATAATAATGAAAAATTTAGATTGAAATTGAAATTAAAATCAAAATGATAATATCTAAAATTACGGTTAAAATCAAAATTAAAATAATAATAATAATTAAAATTGCAATTGAAATTAGAATTAAAATAATAATAATAATCAAAATTAATGGTAAAATTATAATTAAGATGCCAATTATAATTACAATTAAAATTAAAATTTATATAATAATATTAATTACAATTAAAATTATAATTAAAATTAAAACAATAATAACAATAAAAATTAAAATTGAAATTGAAATCAAAATTTAAATAATAACAATAATTAAAATTTATATTAAAATTAAATGATAATAATAATTGAAATTAAAATTAAAATTAAAATTGAAATAATAATAATAATTGAAATTAAAATTAAAATGAAAATAATAATAATTAAAATTAAAATTAAAATTGAGTTAATAATAATCATTAAATTTAAGATTCAAATTAAAATTAAAGTAATAATAATAATAATAAACATTAAAATTAAAATTAAAATAATAATAATGATATTAATTAAAATAAAAATGAAATAATAAAAATGATTAAAACTAAAATTAAAATAATAAAATTAATGAAAATTGAAAGTAATATTTAAATAATGATAATAGTTAAAATAAAAATAAAAATGATAATAATGATTAAAATTGAAACTAAAATAATAATAATAATTATAATTAAAATTGAAAATAAAATAATAATAATAATTAAAATTAAAATTTTAAAAATTATAATAATTAGAAATAGAATTAAAGTTAAAAGTAATATTAAAATAATAATAATTATTAAAATTGAGATTAAAATTGAATATTATTAAATATTAGAATTGAAATAAAAATAAAAATAATAATAATTAAAATTAGAATTAAATTAAAATAATAATAATGATTAAAATTAGAATTAAAATTAAAATTACTAACTTAATTAAGAAAAAATAAATTAAAATTAAAAGTAAGATAATAATTAAAATTAGAATTAAAATTGATTCTATAATAATAATAATAATAATAATAATAATAATAATAATAATAATAATAATAATAATAATAATAATAATAATAATAATAATAATAATAATTCAAACTGAAATTAAAATTAAAATAATGATAATAATTAAAATCAAGGTTAAAGTTAGAAATAATATTAAAATAATAATAATTAAAATATAAGTTGAAATTGAAATAATATTAAAAATTAAATAAAAATAAAAATTAAAATAATAATAATAATTAAAATTACAACTAAAATAAAATTAGAATAATAATAATAATTAAAATTAAAATTAAAATTGAAATCAAAATAATTCAATTTAAAAAAAGTTGAAATCAAAATGGAAATTAAAATAATAATTAAAAATAGAATTAAAATTAAATCTATAATAATGATAATAATAATTCAAATAAAAATCAATATTATAATCAAAATAATAATATTTAAAATTATTATTAAAATAGAAATAATAATGATAATTAAATTGAAATAAAAATTAAAATAATAATAATTAAAATTAAAATTAAAATAATAATAAAAATTAATATTAAACGTAAAATTGAAATAATAATAATAATTAATATTAAAATTGAAATAATAATAATAATCAAAATTAAAATCAAATTTAAAATTAAGATAATATATATAATTAAAATTAAAATTGAAATAAAAATGATAATAATAATTTAAATTAAAATCAAAATTGAAATGATAATAATAATAATTAAAATAAAAATTTAAATTAAAATAAAGATAATAATTAAAATCAAAATTAAAATAATAGTACCAATTAAAATCAAAATTAAAATTAAAATGATAATAATGAAGAAAATTGAAATTAAAATGAAAAATAATAAGAGTTAAAATTAAAATCAAAGTAATATAATTTATGAAAATTAAAAATTAATATAGTAATAATGATAGGTTGAAATAAAAATAAAAATAATAATAATGATTAAAATTAAAACTAAAATAATAATAATAATTATAATTAAAATTAAAATTAAAATAATAAAAATTTAAATTAAACTAATGATAATAATCAAAATTAAAATTAAAGCTAAAATTTAAATTAAAATTGAAATAATATTAAAAATAAAAATTAAAATTAAAATTAAAATAATAATAATAATTAAAATTAAAAAAATAATAATAATTAAAATTAAAATTAAAATAATAATTTAATCGAAAAATTAAAATTAAAATTAAAATTAAAATAATAATTAAAATTAGAACTAAAATTAAATCTATAATAATAATAATAATAATAATAATAATTCAAATTTAAATCAAAATTATAATTAGAATAATAATAATAATTGAGATTATTATTAAAATCAAAATAATAATAATAATTAAAATTGAAATTAAAATTGAAATAATAATATTTAAATTAGAATTAAAATTAAAATAGTAATTATGATATTTAATATTAAACTTAAAATTGAAATAATAATAATAATGATTAAAATTAAAATTGAAATAATAATTAAAATTAAAATTGAAATAATAATTGAAATTAAAATCAAATTTAAAATTAAACTAATAAAAATAATTAAAATTAAAATTTATATTAAAATGATAATAATAATTTAAAATTGAAATTAAAATTAAAATAATAACAATAATTAAACTAATAATTTGAATAATAATAAAGATAATAATTAAAATTAAAAGTAAAATAATAGTACCAATTAAAATCAAAATTAAAATTAAAATAATAATATAAATTAAAATTAAAATTTGAAAGAAAAATAATAATAATTAAAATTAAAATTCAAATAATAAAATTAATGAAAATTAAAATTAATATTGTAATAATGATAAGTTAAAATTAAGATTAAAATAATAATGATGATTAAAATTAAAACTAAAATAATAATAATAATCATAATTAAAATCAAAATTGAAATAATAATAATAATTAAAATTAAATTAAAATTAAAATAAGGATAATAATTAAAATTAAAGTTAAAATTATTATTAAAATAATAAAAATTAAGATTGAAATTAAAATTGATATATAAAAATTTAAAATAAAAATAATAATAAAAATAATAATTCAAATCAAAATAAAAATTAAATTAAAACAATAATAATAATTAAAATTAAAATTAAAATAATAATTTAATTCGAAAAAAAAATTAAAATAAAAATTATGATTAAAATGATAATTAAAATTATAATTAAAATTAAATCTATAATAATAATAATAATTCAAATTGAAATTAAAATTGTTATGAAAATAATAATAATAATTAAAATTAATATTAAAATCAAAATAATAATAATTATTAATATTGAAATTAAAATAAAAATAATAATAATTAAAATTAATATTAGAATTAAAATAACAATAATATTCAATATTAAACGTAAAATTTAAATAATAATAACAATTAAAATTAAAATTGAAATAACAATAATTAAATCTAAATTCAAATTTAAAATTAAAACAATTAAAATAATTTAAATTGAAACTTAAATTAAAATGATGATAATAATTAAAATTAAAATTAAAATTAAAATAATAATGATAAAATAAAAATTTAAATTATAATAAAGATAATAATTATATTTAAAATCAAAATAATAATAATAATAAAAATCAAAATTAAAAGTAAAATAACAATAATGATTGAAATTGAAATCAAAATGAAAAATAACAATAATAAAAAAAAATAAAATTAAAATAATGAAATTAATGAAAATTAAAATTAATAATGTAATAATGATAAATTAAATTAAAATTAAAATAATAATCATGATTAAAATTAAAATAATAATAATAATTAGAATTATAATTAGAATTAAAATAATAATGATAATTAAAATTAAAATTAAAGTTAGAATTAATATTAAGATAATATTAATTAAAATTGAAATTAAAACTGAAATAATATTTAAATTAAGAATAAAAATAAAAATAAAAATAATAATAATAATTAATATTAAAATTGAAATAAAATAGAAATAATAATGATAGTTAAAATTAAAATTAAGATTAAAATTAAAATAGTAATTTAATTAAAAAATTTAAATTGGAATTAAAATTAAAATGATAATTAAAATTTGAATTGGAATTAAATCTTTATTAATAATAATAATTAATATTAATATCAAAATTATGATTAAAATAATAATAATAATAAATTAATATTAAAATCAAAATAATAATAATCATCAAAATTGAAAATTGAAATTAAAATAATAATAATCAAATTTAATATTAATATTGAGAAAATAATAATTATTATTAAATGTAAAATTGAAATAATAATTAATATTAAAATTGAAATAATAATAATAATTATGATTAAAATCAAATTTAAAATAAAAATAATAAAAATAATTAAAATTAAAATTGAAATTAAAATAATGGTAATAACTAAAATTAAAATTAAAATTAAAATTATAATAATATTTAAAATAAAAATTAAAATCATAATAAAGATAATAATTAAAATTAAAATTAAAATAATAGTACCAATTAAATTCAAATTTAGATTTGAAATAATAATAGATATTAATATTAAAATTAAAATGTAAATGATAATAATAATTGAAATCAAACTAAAGTTAAAATTGAAAAAATAATATTAGTTTAAATAAATATTAATATTAAAATAATAATTTTTAATAAAATTAAAATGAAAATTTAAATGATAATAATAATTAAAATTAAAATTATATTAAAAACAATGATAATAATTACAATTTAAATTAAAATAATAATAAAAATTAAATTTTAAATAAAATTAAAATAATAATAATTTTTAGAATTAGAATTAAAATTATTAAAATAATCAATAAAATCAAGATTAAAATTAAAATAATAATTAAAATTAAATTTAAGATTAGAATTTCAATAAAAATAATAATCATAATAATTAAAATTAGAATTAAAATTTGAATTGAAATTATAATTAAAATTAAAATTTTAATTTAAATTAAAATATTAATTAAAATAAAAACTAAAATTGAAATTAAAATAATAATAATTAGAATTAACATAAAAATTAAAATCAAAATAATAACGATAATCAAAATTAAAATTAAACTTAAAATAATAATAATAATTTAAGTTAAAATTTAAATTAAAATGATAATTATTAAAATTAAAATTAATATCAAAATAATAATAATAATTGAAATTAAAATTACAATTAAAATAATAATAATAATTAAATTTGAAATAATATTAATATTAAAATAATAATAATCAAAATTAAAATTAACTCAAATTCAGAATAATAGTAATAATCAAAATCAAAATTAAAATTATGATATTATAAATTATAAAAATTAAAATTAAAATTAGAATAATAATAATAATTTAAGTTGATATTAAAATTAAAATAATAGTAATAATCAAAATTAAAATTAGAACTAAAATAATAATAATGATTAAAATTAAAAGTAAAATTAGAATAATAATTATAATTAAAATTAAAGGTGGAATAATAGTAATAATTGAAAATATAATTGAGATAAAAATAATAATAATTAAAATCAAAATTAATATTAAAATATATATAATAATTGAAATTAAAATTAAAATGGAAATAATAGTAATAAATAACATTAAAATTAAAATTTAAATAAACAAAATAATTATAATTGAAATTAAAATTAAAATAATAATATTAGTTGAAATTGATATTAATATTAGAATAATAAAAATAATTGAAATTAAATTTAAAACCGAAAAAATAATAATGATAGTTAAAATGAAGAGTAAAATTAAAATAATAATAATAATTATAAATAAAATTAGAATTAGAATAATAATGATAATTGAAATTAAAGTTAAAATTAAAATTAAAATAACAATTGGGATTAAAATCAAAACTAATATTGAAATAATAATAATAATTAAAATCTAAATTAAAATAATACTAATAATTAAAATTAAGATTAAAAATAAAATTAAAATAATTTAATTAAAATTAAAATTGAAATTTAAATTAAAAATTAAATAATAACAATGATTAAAATTAAAATTAAAATCAAAATTAAATCATAATAATAATTACAATTAAAATTGAATTAAAATTAATAATAATCAAATTTAAGATTAAAATCATAATCAAAATAATAATGATAATAATAATAATAATAATTAACATTGGAATTAAAACTATAATAATAATAATGATATTAATCAAAATGAAAATGAAAATAATAATAAAATTAAAAATTTAAATTGGAATAATAAAACTAATGAAAATTAAAATTAATATTTGAATAATGATAATAGTTAAAATTAAAATTAAAATAATAATGATGATTAAAATTAACACTAAAATAATAATGATAATTATAATTCAAATTGAAATTAAAAAAATAATAATAATTAAAATTGAAATTAAAATAATGATAATAATTAAGATTGAAAATAAAGTTAAAATCAATATTAAAATAATAATAATAATCAAAATTGAAATTAAAATTGAAATTAAAATTGAAATAATATAAAAAATTGAAATAAAAATAAAAATAAGAATAATAACAATAATTAAAATTAATATCAAAATAATATTAAAATATTGATAATAAATAAAATTAAAAATAAAATTAAAATTAAAATGATTTAATTCAAAAAAAAAATTAAATTAAAATTAAAATTAAGATAATTTAATTCAAAATTTTTTTAAAAATTAAATTAAAATTAAAATAATAATTAAAATTAGATTTAAAATTGAATCTATAATAATAATAATAATAATTCTAATTAAAATTAAAACTATAATTAAAATAATAATGATAATCAAAATTATTATTAAAATCTAAATAATAATAATGATTAAAATTGAAATTAAAATAAAAAATAATAATAATTAAAATTAAATTGAAATAATAATAATAATTAAAATTAAAATAAAATTTAAAATAAAAATATTAAAAATAATTGGAAGTAAAATTGAAATTGAAATAACAATAATAATATTATTAAAATTAAAAATAAGATTTAAATAATAATGACAATTAAAATAAAAATTAAGATTATAATAAAGATAATAATTTGACTTAAAATAAAAATAATAGCTCCAATTAAAATCAAACTCAAAATGGAAATAATAATAATGATTAAAATTGAAATTAAAATGAAAATAATAATAATTGAAATTAAAATTAGAATAATAAAATTAATGAAAATTAGAACTAATATTTGAATAACGATATTAGTTGAATTTAAAATTAGAATAATAATAATAATTAAAATTAAAACTAAAATAATAATAATAATTATAATTAAGATTAAATTAAAATAATAATAATAATTATAATTAAATTTAAATTTAAATAATGATAATAATTAAAATTAAGATTAAAGTTAGAATTAATATTAAAATAATAATTATTAAAAATTAAATTAAAATTGAAATAATAATAAAAATTAAAATCAGAATTGAATTTAGAGTAATAATAATAATCAAAATTAAAATTAAATTAAAATATTAATAATATTTAATATTAAAATTAAAATCAAAATTAAAATAATTCAATTAAAAAGATTGAAATTGGAATTAAAATAATAATTGAAATTGGAATTGAAATTAAATCTATAATAATAATAATAATTCAAAATAAAATCAAAATTATAATTGAAATAATAATAATATATAACATTATTATTAAAATCAAAATAATAATAACAATTAAAACTAAAATTAAAATTGAAATAATAATAATTAAAGTTAAAATTAATATAATAATTAAAATTAAAATTGAAATAATAATAATAATTGAAATTAAAATCAAATTTAAAATAAAAATAATAAAAATAATCAAAATTAAAATTTATATTAAAATGATGATAATTATTAAATATTAAAATTAAAATTAGAATAATAATAATAATAATAAAAGTAAAAATTTAAATTATAATAAAGATAATAATTAGAATTAAAATTAAAATAATAGTACCAATTAAAATCAAAATTAAAATTAAAATAGTAATAATGATTAAAATTAAAATTAAAATGAAAAATAATAATAATTAAAATTAAAATGATAAAATTAATGAAAATTAAAATTAATATTGTAATAATGATGAGTTAAAATTAAAATTAAAATAATAATAATGATTAAAATTAACACTAAAATAATAATAATAATTATAATTATAATTGAAATTAAAATAATTCCAATAATTAAATTCAAAATAATAATAATAATAATTGAAGTTAAAATTTAAGTTAAAATTAATATTAAAATAATAATAATTAAAATTGAAATTGAAATTGAAATATTAAAAATTTAAATAAAAAAAATAATATTAATTAAAATAAAAGTAATAATAATAATTAAAATTAAAATTAAGATTAAATTTAAATAATAATAATGATTAAAATTAAAATTAATATTAAAATTAAAATAATAATTTAGTTAAAAAAATCTAAAATTAAAATTAAAATTAAAATGATAATTAAAATTAGAATTAAAATTGAATCTATAATAATAATAACATTTCAAAATAAAATTGAAATTAAAATTGAAATAATTATAATAATTATAATTAATATTAAAATCAAAATATTAATAATAATTAAAATTGAAACAAAAATCAAAATAATAATAATTAAAATCAATATTAAAATTGAAATAATAATGATCAATATTATCGGTAAAATTGAAATAATAATATCAATTAAAATTGAAGTTTAAAAAAATATAATAATTAAAATCAAAATCAAATTTAAAATTAGAATAATAAAAATAATAAAAATTAGAATTGAAATTAATATAATAATAATTAAAATTAAGATTAATATTAAAATAATAATGATATTTAAAATAAAAATTAGAATTATAATAGATAATAATTCAAATTCAAATTAAAATAATAGTACGAATTAAAATCAAAGTTAAATTTAAAATAATAATAGTAATTAAAATTAAAATTAAAATTAAAATATAAATGATAATAATAATTAAAATAAAATTGAAATTGAAATCGAAATAATAATAATTAAAATTAATATTATTAATAAAATAAAATATATTAAATATAATTAAAATGAAAATTAAAATAATACAAATAATTAATATCAAAATTCAATTAAAAACAATGATATTAATTACAATTAAAATAAAAAAAATAATAATAATTAAAATTAGATTTAAAATTATAATTAAAATTAAAATAATAATATTAAATAGAATTAAAATTTAAATTAGTGAAATAATAATTCAAATTGAAATTGAAATCAAAATACTAATTAAAATTAAAATTAGGATTAAAATTTCAAAAAAAATGATAATCATAATTAAAATTAGAATTAAAATTTGAATTGAAATAATTGTTAAAATGAAAATTAAGATTAAAATCGAAATATTAATTAAAATAAAAATTTAAATTAAAATTAAAATAATAATTATCAAAATTAACGATAAAATTAAAATCAAAATAATAATAATAATCAAAATTAAAATTAAACTTGAAATAATATTAATAATTAAAGTTAAAATTTTAATTAAAATAATAATAATCATTAAAATTAGAAATAAATTCAAAATAATAATGATAATTAAAATTAAAATTACAATTAAAATAATAATAATAATTAAAATTTGAAATAATATTAAAATTAAAATAATAATAATAGTTAAAATTATAATTAAATTTAAATTCAAAATAATAGTAATAATCAAAATCAAAATTAAGATTAAGATAATAATTAAAATTAAAATTGAAATTAGATTTAGAATAATAATAATAATTGAAGATGATATTACAATTAGAATATTATTAACATTTAAAATTAAAATAAAAATAAAAATAATAATAATGATTAAAATCAAAATTAAAACTAGAATAATGATGATAATTATGATCAAAATTAAAGTTAGAATAATAATAATAATTGAAATTAAAATTAAAAGCAATATTAAAATTAAATTAATAATAATATTTAAATTAGAATTCCGGTAATAATGATAATTAAAATTCATATACAAATAAATATTAAAATAATAACAAAAATCAAAATTGAAATTAAAAGTAAAATTAAAATAATATCTAGAATTAGTAAAAACCAAAATTAAAATAATAATAATAATAATAATCAAAATTACAATTGAAATTAAAATTAAAATAATAATAATAATCAAAATAAATGTTAAAATTATAAGTAAGATACCAATTATAATTAAAATTAAAATCTAAATTTAAATAATAATAATCATTAAAATCAAAATTAAAATTGAAATAATAATAACAATAAAATTTAAAATTAAAATTAAAATTAAAATTAAGATAATAAAATTAATTAAAATTAAAATTAAAATTAAATAATAATAATAATTATAATTAAAATTAAAATAAAAAATGAAATAATAATAATAATTAAAACTAGAATTAAAATGGAAATAATAATAAATAAAATTAAAATTAAAATTAAAATTGAATTAATAATAATAATTCAATTTAAGATTCAAATTAAAATCTAAATAATAATAATAATAATTAACATTAAAATAATGATATTGATAAAAATTAAAATTAAAATGAAATAATGATAATAATTAAAATTAAAATAATTGAATTAATGAAAATTAAAATTAATATTTGAATAACGATACTAATTAAAATTAAAGTTAAAGTTGAAATTAATATTAAAATTGTAATTAAAATTGAATTATTAAAAATAAAAAAAAAATAAAAATAAAATAATAATAATAATTAAAATTAAAATTAAAATTAAATTGAAATAATGATAATAATCAAAATTAAAATTAAAATTAAAATTAAAATTAAAATGATAATTCGATTAAAAAAATTTGAAATTAAAATTGAGATTAAAATGATAATTAAAATTAGAATTAAAATTAAATCTATAATGATAATAATAATTCATATTAAGATTAAAATTAAAATTGAAATAATAACAATAATTAAAATTAATATTAAAATCAAAATATTAATAATAATTATAACTGAAATCAAAATTAAAATAATAATAATAATTAAAATTAGAATTAAAATCAAAATAATAATAATAATTATAATTAAAATTAAAATTAAAAATGAAATAATAATAATAATAATAATTAAAACTAAAATCAAAATTAGAATAATAATAATTAAAATTAAAATTAAAATTAATATTGAATTAATAATAATAATCAAATTTAAGATTCAAATAACAATAAAAATAATAATAATAATGATAATTAATATTAAAATTAAAGAATAATAATTAACATTAAAATTAAAATAATAAAATTATTGAAAATTGAAATTGATATTGGAATAACGATAGTAATTAAAATTAAAATTAAAATTAAAGTTAAAATTAATATTGAAATAATATTAATTAAAATTGAAATTAAAATTGAAATAATATTGAAAATAGGAATAAAAATAAAAATAAAAATAATAACAATAATTAAAATTAAAAATGAAATTAAATAGAGATAATAATAAAAATTAAAATAAAAATTAATATTAAAATTAAAATTAAAATTAAAATCAAAATTAAAGTTAAAATTAAAATAGTAATCTAATTAAAAAAAATTAAATTGAAATAAAAATAAAAATGGTTATTAAAATTAGAATTAAAATTAAATCTATAATAATAATAATTGATAATAAAATTAATATTATGATTAAAATAGTAATAATGATAAATTAATATTAAAATCAAAATAATAATAATAATTAAAATTAAAATAATAATAATTAAAATTAAAATTAAAATTGAAATAATGATATTAAATATTAAACGTAAAATTGAAATAATAAAAATAATTAAAATTAAAATTGATTTAATATTGATAATAATAATTACAATTAAAACCAAATTTGAAATAAAGATGATAAAAATAATAAAAAAAAAATTTAAGTTAAAATAATGATAATAAATAAAATTAAAATTAAAATTATAATAATAATGATATTTAAAATAAAGATTATAATTATAAGAAAGATAATAATTAAAATTAAAATTGAAATAATAGTACCAATTTAATTCAAAATTAGATTTAAAATAATAATAGCAATTAAAATTGAAATTAAAATGTAAATGATAATAATAATTAAAATTAAATTAAAGTTAAAATTAAAATAATAATTATTATTAAAATAAATATTGATATTAAAAAAATAACATTAAATAAAATGAAAATGAAAATTAAAATAATAATAATAATTAAAATCAAAATTCGATTAAAAACAATGATAATAATTACAATTGAAATTAAAATAATAATAATAATTAAAATTAAATTTAAAATTTTAATTAAATTTAAAATAATGATAACTAGAATTAAAACTAAAATTAAAAAAATAATAATTAAAATTAAAAATAAAATTAAAATAATAATTAAAATTAAATTTAAGATTAAAATTTCAATAAAAATAATAATCACAATAATTAAAATCAGAATTAAAATTTGAATTAGAATGATAATTACAATTAAGATTAAAATATAAATTAAAATATTAATTAAAATAAAAACTAAAATTAAAATTAAAATAATAATAATAAAAATTAACATTAAAATTAAAATCAAAATAATAATAATAATCAAAATTAAAATTAAACTTAAAATAATATAATAATAATTTAGGCTAAAATTTAAATTAAAATTATAATAATTATCAAAATTAAAATTAAAATCAAAATAATAATAATAATAATAATAATTGAAATTAAATTTACAATTAAAATAATAATAATAATTAAAATTTGAAATAATTTTAAATTAGAATAATAATAATCAAAATTAAAATTATAATAATATAAATGATTAAAATTAAAATTAAAATTAGAATAATAATAATAATTGAAGTTGATATTGAAATTAAAATAATAGTAATAATTAAAATTAAAATTAAAATTGAAATAATAATAATGATTAAAATTAAAAATAAAATTAGAATAATAATAATAATTATAATTATAATTAAAGATGGAATAATAATAATAATTTAAATTAAAATTGAAATGAAAATAATAAAAATTAAAATTAAAATTAATATTAAAATACATGTAATGATTAAAATTAAAATTAATATTGAAATAATAGTAATAATTAAATTTAAAATTAAAATTTAAATAAACAAAATAATCATAATTGAAATTAAAATTAAAATAATAATATTAATTGAAACTGAAATCAATAGTAGAATAATAGATATAATTAAAATTAAATTTAAAATCGAAATAATAATAATGATAGTTAAAATGAATAAAATTAAAATAAAAGTTATAATTATAATTAAAATTAAAATTAGAATAGTAATAATAATTGAAATTAAAGTTATAATTAAAATTAAAATAATAAGTGAAATTAAAATCAAAACTAATATTGAAATAATAATAATAATTAGAATTGAAATTAAAATAGGAATAATATTAATAATTGGAATCAAAATTAAAATCTAAATTGATACAATACTAATAATCAAAATTAAAATTAAAAATAAAATCAAAATAATAATCTAATTAAAATTAAAATTGAAATTAAAATTAAAAATAAAATAATAACAATAATTAAAATTAAAACTAAATAATAATAATAATTACAATTAAAATTGAAATTAAAATTGAATTAATAATAATAATAATTAAATTTAAGATTCAAATCAAAATTTAAAAAATAATGATAATAATAATAATAATAATAATAATAATAATAATAATTAACATTAAAATTAAAACTATAATAATAATAATAATAATAATATTATTAATTAAATTTAAATTGAAAATAATAATAAAAATTAAAATTTAATTAAAATAATAAAATTAATGAAAATTAAAATTAATATTTGAATAATGATAATAATTAAAATTGAAGTTAAAATAATAATAATGATTAAAATTAACACTAAAATAATAATGATAATATAATTAAAATTAAAATTAAAATGATAATAATAATTAAAATTAAAATTAAAATAATGATAATAATTGAAATTGAAATTAAATTTAAATCAATATTAAGATAATAATAATTAAAATTGAAATTAAAATTGAAATTAAAATTGAAATAATATTAAAAATTAATATTAAACCTAAAATAAAATAATAATAATAAATGAAATTAATATAAAAAAATATTAAAATAATAATAATTATTAAAATCAAAAATAAAATTAAAATTAAAATAATAATTTAATTGAAAAAAAATTAAATTAGAATTAAGATTAAAATAATAATTAAAAGTAGATTTAAAATTGAATCTATAATAACAATAATAATAATTAAAATTAAGATTAAAACTATAATTAAAATAAAAATGATAATTAAAATTATTATTAAAATCAAAATAATAATAATGATTAAAATTTAAATTAAAATTAAAATAATAATGATTAAAATTTAATTTAAAATAATAATAATAATCAATATTAAACGTAAAATTGAAATAATAATAATAATTAAGATTAAAATTTAAATAATAATAATAATTAAAATTAAAATAAAATTTTAAATAAAAATAATGAAAATAATTGAAATTAAAATTGAAATTTAAATAATAATAATAATAATAATAATAATAATTAAAATTAAAAATAAAATTTAAATAATAATGACAAATAAAATCAAAATTAAAATTATAATAAAGAAAATAATTAAAATTAAAATTGAAATAATAGTTACAATTAAAATCAAAATTAAAATAGAAATGATAATAATGATTAAAATTAAAATTAAAATTAAAATAATAATAATTGAAATCGAAATTAAGATAATAAAATTAATAAAAAATTTGAATAATGATAATAGTTAAATTTAATATTAGGATAATAATAATGATTAAAATTAAAACTAAAATAATAATAATAATTATAACTAAAATTAAATTAATATAATATAATTAATTATAATTAAAATTAAAATTTAAATAATGATAATAATTGAAATTAAGATTAAAGTTAGAATTAATATTAGAATAATAATAATTAAAATTTAAATTAAAATTGAAAAAATATTAAAAATTAAAATCAAAATTAAAATTAAAATTATAATAATAATCATAATTAAAATTGAAATAAAATTAAAATAATAATAATAATTAATATTAAAATTAAAATTGAAATTAAAATAATTTAATTCAAAAAAAATTAAAATTGAAATTAAAATAATAATTGAAATTGGAATTAAAATTAAATCTATAATAATAATAATAATAATAATAATAATAATAATAATAATAATAATAATAATAATAATAATAATAATAATAATAATTATAATAATAATAATAATAATAATTCAAATTAAAATCAAAATTATAATTGAAATAATAATAATAAATAAAATTATTATTAAAATCAAAATAATAATAATAATTAAAATTGAAATTAAAATCAAAATAATAATAATTAAAATTAAAATTAAAATTAAAATAATAATAATTGATATTAAACGTAAAAATTGAATAATAATAATAATTGAAATCAGAATTAAAATTAAAATTAAAACAATAATGAGAAATAAAAATTCAAATTATAATATATATAATAATTGAAATTAAAATTAAAATAATAGTACCAATTAAAATCAAAATTAAAAGTAAAATAATGATAATGATTAAAATTAAAATTAAAATTAAAAGTAATAATAATAAATTAAATTAAATATATAATAAAATTAATGAAAATTTAAATTAATATTGTAATAATGATAAGTTAAAATTAAGATTAAGATAATAATAATGATTAAAATTAAAACTAAAATAATAATAATATTTATAATTAAAATTAAAATTCAAATAATAATAATAATTAAAATTAAAATTAAAGATAAATTAATATTAAAATAATTATAATTAAAATTGAAATTAAAATTGAAATATTAAAAATTCAAATAAAAATCAATTAAAATAATAATAATAATAATAATAATAATAATAATAATAATAATAATAATAATAATAATAATAGTAATAATAATAATAATAACTAAAATAAAAATAATAATAATAATTGAAATTAAAATTAAAATTAAATTGAAATAATAATAATAATTAAAATTAAAATTAAAATTAAAATTAGAATAATGATTTAATTAAAAAAATTTGAAATTAAAATTAAAATTAAAATTAAAAGGATAATTAAAATTAGAATTAAAATTAAATCTATAATAATAATAACAATTCAAAATAAAATTAAGATTAAAATTAAAGTAATTATAATAATTAAAATTAAAATCAAAATCTAAATAGTAATAATGATTAAAATTGAAATTAAAATTAAAATAATAATAATTAAAATTAATATTGAAATAGAAATAATAATAATCAATATTATACGTAAAATTGAAATAATGATAACAATTAGAATTGAAATTGAAAAAGTTATAATAATTAAAATTCAAATCAAATATAAAATTAATATAATAAAAATGATTAAAATTAAAATTGAAATTAAAATGATAATAATTAAGATTGAAATTAATATTAAAATAATAATGATATTTCAAATAGAAATTAAAATTATAATAAAGATAATGATTAAAACTAAAATTGAAATAATAGTACCAATTAAAATCAAAATTAAATTTAAAATAATAATAGTAATTAAAATCAAAATTGAAATTAAAATGTAAATGATAATAACAATAAGAATAAAATTGAAATTGAATTTGAAATAATAATAATAATTAAAATTACCATTAATATTAAAATAAAATATAATAAATATAAATAAAATTAAAATTTAAAAAAATACTAATAATTAATATTAAAATTCAATTAAAAACAATGATAATAGACTTTTTTTAGACTTTATTTATTCTTACATATAAACTACATATAGGAAGCCAATAAAGGAACTAAGTCCTGCTATGGCAAACATATTGGACAGAGCCAATACTTTAAAATACAATAAATAATACATTAACAATAAAATTATCTTAAAATTCAATTAATAATATATTATGTACAATAAGCCAGTAAACTCTGTTTAAAGTAAATAGAAAATAAACCTTACTTCAATAATAGTTTTTCAATAAAAGAAAAGGTTTACTTAAAGAAATAAAGAATCTG
Source organism: Palaemon carinicauda (assembly GCF_036898095.1). NCBI lineage: Eukaryota > Metazoa > Arthropoda > Malacostraca > Decapoda > Palaemonidae > Palaemon > Palaemon carinicauda. The sequence goes on from NC_090729.1 coordinate 149,673,417, forward strand.
AAATATAAAACTTTAGGTAATAAAGAATCTGGAATATAAAACATCACTATCGTAAGTACAATCACCTAGTTAAAGTTTTTATACAAAGTGATTACTGTAAACTCATTTACTAAAAATATAAGAAAATAGTATATAAAAATTAAATCAAAGGAAACCTAATACTGAGAAACTACCATATGTTTCTATTTCCTCTTCAAAATTACATCAGCCTGAGGCTTTACAAGATCATGAGGTAGTTCGTTTAACAGTCTGCACGTCTGAAACAAAGAAGACTGCTTCTCCACCTCCACCCTAACTGCCGGGAGATTGATCCTCACTCCCCGAGTACCGTACGAGTGTGAAGGCAACAGTGGGGCATAATACTCGCTGAAAATGTCGGACTCTCTATAAAAAAACATCGTGAATAAACTTTAAAAGGAAATATTTGTATACATCATCAAATTTCATTAAATTTAACCTTTTGTACATGTCACTAGTTCTCATCAAAGGTACATTATTCTCGTCGTGCTTAACCTTTAGAATGTTCCTTAGTATTTTATTGAGAGAGGTTTTAATGTTATATAGGTTTATCTCAGGAACACCACCCCAAATGATAACATTCTGTATTATTACAGGGTACACCAAGGAGTAATACATGGTTATAAGAGCAGACATAGGCACAAGTGAGGAAAGTGGATAAAAAACACCTTGAATTTTGCTTAATTTCCTAAAAACTTCAGCTGATTGCAGAGTAGAACTTAACTTATTATCAATAACGATGCCCAATTACCTGACACTGGAGACCCACTCAAGCTTAGTTCAGTTAAAATACATGTCTGGCAAGCTTTCAACATGCCTTGGTGTGAACAACATTAATTTAGTTTTTTCTGCGTTAGGAATTAGTCTATTATTCTGGAGCCAATTTGTGAGTTCAGCAATCAATATATTTAATTTGCTAATGCACAATTCAAGTGATTTTTCTCTGATATAAAAAACTGCATCATCTGCAAATAGAACCTTCTTTGCAATCCTTATATCTACTATGTCGTTAATAAAAACCTTGAATAAAAGGGGTCCTAAAACCGAACCCTGTGGTACCCCAAAATTTATAGGTCCAGTATCAGACACATGGCCATCAATACAAACATACTGCCTTCGGTTACTCAAGTATGACAAGAGGAAGGAGTTGACAATACCTCTAAATCCTCTTATTGATAACTTACGGAGAAGGATATTCCTATCCACAATATCAAAAGCCTTCTTTAGATCCCAAAATAATTACAATTAAAATAAAAATAATAAATAAAATTAGATTTAAAATCATAATTAGAATTAAAATTAGATTCAAAATCATAATTAGAATCAAAATAATAATAATAATTAGAATTAGAATTAAAATTAATAAAATAATAATTAAAATTCGAACTAAAATTAAATTATTAATTAAAATTAAAATTAAGATTAAAATTTCAATAAAATAATAATAATAATAATAATTAAAATTAGAATTAAAATTTGAATTGAAATAATAATTAAAATTAAAATTCAGATTAAAATTAAAATTTTAATTACAATAAAAATTCGAATTAAAATTAAAATAATAATAATTGAAATTAACATCAAAATTAAAATTAAATTCAAAATAATAATAATAATCAAAATTAAAATTAAACTTAAAATAACAATAATAATTAAAGTTAAAATTTGAATTAAATTAATAATAAGTATTAAAATTAAAATTAAATTCAAAATAATAATAATAATTAAAATTAAAATTACAAGTAAAATGATAATAATAATTATAATTTGAAATAATATCAAAATTAAAATAATAATAGAAGTTAAAATTATAATTAAAATTAAAATCAAAACAATAGTAATAATAAAGATCAAAATTGAAATTTAAATAATAATTAAAATTACAATTAAAATTAGATTTAGAATAATAATAATAATTGAAGTTGATATTACAATTAGAATAGGAGTAATATTTTAAATTAAAATTAGAATTAAAACAATAATAATGAATAAAATCCAAAATTAAAACTAGAATAATGATGATAATTATAATCAAAATTAAAGTTAGAATAATAATAATAATTGAAATAAAATTAAAATCAATATTAAAACTAAATTAATAATAATAATTAAAATTAAAATTCAGGTAATAATAATAATTAAAATTCATATACAAATTAACATTAAAATAATAATAAAAATTAAAATTGAAATTTAAAGTAAAATTAAGATAATAATATCTAAAATTAGTTAAAAATCAAAATTAAAATAATAATAATAATAATTAAAATTACAATTGAAATCAAAATTAAAATAATAATAATAATCAAAATAAATGTTAAAATTATAAGTAAGATACCAATAATATTTACAATTAAAATTGAAATTTAAATAATAATAATAATAATTAAAATCAAAATTAAAATTAAAATCGAAACAATAATAACAATAAAAATTAAAATTAAAATTAGAATTAAAATAAAAATAATAAAAATAATCAAAATTGAAATTAAAATTAAATAATAATAATAATCATAATTAAAATTAAAATTAGAAGTGAAATAATAATAATAATTAAAAGTAGAATTAAAATGAAAATAATAATAATTAAAATTGAATTAATAATAATAATTAGATTTAAGATTGAATTATAATTAAAATAATAATAATAATATTTAACATTAAAATTAAAATTAAAATAATAATATTGATATTAGTTAAAATTAAAATGAAATAAAGATAATTACAATTAAAATTAAAATAATAAGATTAATGGAAATCAAAATTAATATTTGAATAATGATAATATTTAAATTTAAAATTAAAGATAAAATAAATATTAAAATTGAAATTATATTTGAAATATTGAAAATTAAAATAAAAATTAAAAAGAATATAATAATAATAATCAAAATTAGAATTAAAATAAAATAATAATGATAATTAAAATCAATATTAAAATTAAAATAAAAATAATAATTTAATTAAAATAATTTAAAATTTAAATTGAAATTAAAATGATAATTAAAATTAGAATTAAAATTAAATCTATAATAATGATAATAATTCATATTAAAATATAAAATTAAATTTGTAATAATAATAATAATTAGAATTAATATTAAAATCAAAATAATAGTAATAATTGAAATTGAAATTAAAATTAAAAAAAATAATAATAATTGAAATTAATATTGAAATTAAAACAATAATAATAATCAATATTAAACGTAAAATTGAAATAATAATAATAATTAGAATCAAATTTAAAATAAAAATAATAAAAATAATTAAACTTAAAATTGAAATTGAAATGATAATAATTAAAATTAAAATTAAAATTAAAATAATAATGATATTTAAAATAAAAATTAGAATTATAATAAAAATAATAATTAAAATTAAAATTATAGTACCAATCAAAATTGAAGTTAAATTTAAAATAGTAATCGTAATTATAATTAGAATTAAAATTAAAATGTAATGATAATAATAATCAGGATAAAATTAAAATTAAAATTGAAATAATAATAATCAAAATTAACATTAATAATAAAATAATAATAATAGATAAAATTAAAATTTAAATTAAAATAATAATAATTAAAATTAAAATTCAATTAAAAACAATCATAATAATAAAAAATAAAATTAAAATAATAATAATAATTAAAGTTATATTTAAAATTTTAATTAAAATTAAAATAATGATAATAATTAGAATTAATATTAAAATTGATAAAATAATAATTCAAATTAAAATTAAAATTAAAATATTAAATAAAATTAAAATTAAGATTAAAATTTCAATAAAAATAATAATAATAATAAAAATTAGAATTAAGATTTTAATTGAAATAATAATTACAAATAAAATTAAGATTAAAATTTAAATATTAAATAAAATAAAAATTAAAATTAGAATTAAAATAATAATAATTAAAATTAACATTAAAATTGAAATCAGAATAATAATAATAATAATCAAAATTAAAATTAAAATTAAAATAATATTATTAATTAAATTGATATTTAAAAAAAAAAATAATATTTATCAATATTAAAATTAAATTCAAAATAATAATGATAATTAAAATTATAATTAACTCAAAATTAACACAATAGTAATAATCAAAATCAAAATTAAAATTAAAATAATAAATAAAATTAAGATTAAAATTAGATTTAGAATAATAATAATTGAAGTTGATATCAAAATTAGAATAATAGTAATAATTAAAATTAAAATTAAAATTAGAATAATATTAATGATTAAAATTAAAATTAAATTTAGAATAATGATAATAATCATAATTAGAATCAAAGTTAGAGTAATAATAATAATTGAAAATAAAATTAAAATTAGTATCAAAATTGAAATAATAATAATAATTAAAATTAAAATTCAGGTAATAATAATAATTAACATTCATATACAAATTATCATTAAAATTATAATAAAAGATAAAATTGAAATTAAAATTAAAATTAAAATAATAATATCTAAAATTACAGTTAAAATCAAAATTAAAATAATATTAACAATTAAAATACAATAGAAATAGAAATTAAAATAATAATAATAATCAGAATTAATGTTAAAATTATAATTAAGATTCCAATAATATTTACAATTAAAATTTAAATCTAAATAATAATAATAATAGAAATTAAAATTAAAATAGAAATTAAAATTAAAATAGAAATTAAAATAATAATAATAAAAATTAATATTAAAATAATAATAATAAAAATTAAAATTAAAATAAGAATTAAAATTAAAATAACTACAATAATTAAAATTAAAATTAAAATTGAAATTAAATAATAATAATAATTATAATTAAAATCAAAATTAGAATTGAAATAATAATAATAATTGAGATTAGAATTAAAATTAAAATTGAATTAATAATAATAATTAAATTGAGGATTCTAATTAAAATTAAAATAATAATAATAATTAACATTGAAATTAAAATTAAAAAAATAATAATGATATTAATTAAAATAAAAATGAAATAATAATAATGATTAAAATTAAAATAATAAAATTAATAAAATTTAGAATTAATATTTGAATAATGATAATAGTTAAAATTTAAATTGAAACAATAATAATGATTAAAATTAAAACTAAAACAATAATAATAATAATAATTGAAATTGAAATTAAAATAATAATAATAATTAAGATTAAAATTAAAATAAGGATGATAATTAAAAATAAAATTAAAGTTAAAATGGATATTAAAATAATGATAATAATTAAAATTAATATTAAATTGAAATAATATTAAAAATTAAAATTAAGATTAAAATAAAAATAATAATAATTAGAATTAAAATTGAAAATTTTTAAAAATAACAATAATTAAAATCAGAATTAAAATTAAAATTAAAATAATTATTTAATTAAAAAAATTAAAATTAAAATTAAAATAATAATTAAAATTAAATCTATAATAATAATAATAATTCATATTGAAATTAAAATTATAATTGAAAAAATAATATTAATTAAAATTAATATTAAAATAAAAATAATAATACTAATAAAAACTGAAATTTAAATTAAAATAATAATTAAGATAAAAATAAAATTAATAATAATAACTAATATTAAACGTAAAGTTTGAATAATAATAAAAATAATTAATATTAAAATTTGAATAATAATAATAATTAAAATTAAAATCAAATTTAAAAAAAAATAATAAAAAAAATTTAAAATTAAAACTAAAATTAAAATAATAATAATAATTAACATCAAAGTTAAAATTAAAATAATAATGGTAATTAAAATGAAAATTAAAATCATAATAAAGGTAATAATTAAAATCAAAATTAAAATAATAGTACCAATTAAATTCAAAATAAAAATAAGAATAATAATAATGATTAAAATTAAAAATAAAATTAAAATAATAATAATAATTAAAATTAAAATGAAAATAATTAAATTAATGAAAATTAAAATTAATATTTGAATAATTATAATAGTGAAATTTAAAATTAAGATAATAATAACGATTGAAATTAAAACTAAAATAATAATAATTATTATAATTATAATTAAATTAAAATACTAATAATAATAGTAATAATTAAAATAAAATAAAAATTAAAATAATGATAATAATTGAAATTAACATTAAAGTTAGAATTAATTTAAAAAAAAATAATAATTACAATAGAAATTAAAGTTGATATAATATTAAAAATCAAAAAAGAATAAAAAATAAAAATAATGATAATAATTAAAATTAAAATTAAAATTGAAATTGAAATAATTTAATTAAAAAAATTAAAAATAAAGTTAAAATTAAAATAATGATTAAAATTAGAATTAAAATTAAAGCAATAATAATAATTAAAATCCAAATTAAAATTTTAATTAAAATAACAATAATTAAATTTATTATCAAAATAAAAAAAATAATAATTAAAATTGAAATTAGAATTAAAATAATAATAATTAAAATAAAAATTAGAATCAAAATAATAATAATAATTATTATTAAACGTAAAATCTAAATAATAATAATAATTTAAATTAAAATTGAAATAATAATAATAATTAATATTAATTAAAATCAAATTTAAAATTAAGATAATGAAAATAATTAAATTTGAAATTGAAATTAAAATGATAATAATTAAAATGATAATAATTAAAATCAAAAATAAAATTAAAATAATATGGATAATTAAAATAAAAATTTAAATTATAATAAAGATAATAATTAAAAATTAAAATTAAAATGATAGTACCAATTAAAATCAAAATTAAAAGTAAAATAATAATAATGATTAAAATAAAAATTAAAATTAGATTTAGAATAATAATAATAATTGAAGTTGATATTAAAATTAGAACAATAGTAATAAATAAAATTAAAATTAAAATTAGAATAATAATAATGATTAAAATCAAAATTAAAATTAGAATAATGATTATAATTATAATAAAAATTAAAATTAGAATAATAATAATAATTGAAATTAAAATTAAAATAAGTATAGAAATTAAAATAAAAATTAAAATAATAATAATAATAAAAAATAATGTTAAAATTAAAATTAAGATACCAATAATGATCACAATTAAAATTAAAATAATACTAAATTAAAATTAAAATTTAAATTAAAATTAAAATAATAATAACAATAAAAATTATAATTGAAATAAGAATTGAAATTAAAATAATAATTAAATTTAAATTAAAATTAAAATCAAACAATAATAATAATTATAATTATAATTAAAATTAGAATTGAAATAATAATAATAATTAAAATTAAAATTAAAATGAAAATAATTATAATTAAAAATAAAATTAAAATTGAATTAATAATAATAATTAAATTTAAGACTCAAATTAAAATTAAAATAATAATAATAATAATAATAATAATAATAATTAACATTAAAATTTAAATAATGATATTGATATCAATTAAAATTAAAATGAAATAATGATATTGATATCAATTAAAATTAAAATGAAATAATAATAATAATTAAAATTAAAATTCAAATATTAAAAAGAATGAAAATTGTAATTAATATTTCTATAACGATAATAACTAAAATTAAAGTTAAAATTAATATTAAAATAATAATAATTAAAATTGAAATTAAAGTTGAAATATTAAAAATCAAAATAAAAATAAAAATAAAAATAATAATAATAATTAAAATTAAAATTAAAATAAAATAAAAATAATAATAATTAAAATTAAAATTAAGATTAAAATTAAAATAATGATTTAATTAAAAAAATTTAAAATTAAAATTGAAATTAAAATGATTATTAAAATTAGAATTAAAATTAAATCTATGATAATAATAATAATTCAAATTCAAATTAAAATTAAAATTGATATAATAATAATCATTAGAATTAATTTTAAAATCAAAATAATAATAATTAAAATTGAAATTCAAATTAAAATAATAATAATTAAAATAAATATTAAAATAAAAATAATAATAATAATCAATATTAAACGTAAAATTGAAACAACAATAACAATTAAAATTTAAATTGAAATAATAATAATAGTTAAAATTAAAATCAAACTTAAAATTAAAATAATAAAAATAATTAAAATTAAAATTGAAATTAAAAGGATAATAATTGAAATTAAAATCGAAATTAAAATAATAATGATATTTAAAATAAAAATTAAAATTATAATAAAGAAAATAATTAAAATCAAAATTAAAATAATAGTACCAATCAAAATCGAATTTAAATTTAAAATAATAATAGTAATAAAAATTAGAAATAAAATTAAAATGTAAATGATAATAATAATTAAAATGAAATTAAAATTGAAATAATAATAATTAAGATTAATATTAATATTAAAATACTAATAATAAATTAAATAAAAATAATTAAAATAATAATAAAAATTAAAATTCAATTAAACACTGATAATCATTACAATTATAATTAAAATAATAATAATAATTATAATTAAATTTAAAATTATAATTAAATTTAAAATTATAATTAAAATAAAATAATAATAAAAATAATAATAAGAATTAAAATTAAAATTAATGAAATAATAATCAAAATTAAAATTAAAATTAATATATTATTAAAATTAAAATCAAGATTAAAATTCCAATAAAAATGATAATAATAATAATTAAAATTAGAATTAAAATTTGAATTGAAATAATAATTACAATTAAAATTAATATCAAAATTAGAATATTGATTGAAATAAAGATTACAATTGAAATTAAAATAATGATAATTAGAATTAACATCAAAATTGAAGTTAAAATAATAATAATAATCAAAATTAAAATTAAACTTAAAATAATATTATTAATTACAGTTAAAATTTAAATCAAAATAATAATAATTATTAAAATTTAAATTAAATTCAAAATAATAATAATAATTAAGATTGGAATTACAATTAAAATAATGCTAATAATCAAAATTATAATTAACTCAAAATTAAAATAATAGTTATAGTCAAAATCAAAATTAAAATTAAAATAATGATCAAAATTAAAATTATAATTAGATTTAGAATAATAATAATTGAAGTTGATATTAAAATTACAATAATAGTAGTAATTAAAATTAAAATTAAAATTAAAATAATAATAATGATTAAAATTAAAATTAGAATAATGATAATTATAATTAAAATTAAAGTTAGGATAATAATAATATTTGAAATTAGAATTGAAATTAATATTAAAATTAAAATAATAATAATAATTAGAATTAAAATTCAGGTAATAATAATAATTAAAATTTATATACAAATTAACATTAAAATAATAATAGAAAATTAAATTGAAATTAAAATTAAAATTAAAATATCTAAAATTACAGTTAAAATCAAAATCAAAATAATAAAAATAATTGAAATTACAATTGAAATTAAAATTAGAATAATAATAATGATCAAAATTAATGTTAAAATTATAATTAGGATACCAATAATGATTAAAATTGAAATTAAAATTTAAATTATAATAATAATTCAAATTTAAATTAAAATTAAAATTAAAATAATAATAATAAAAATTAAAATTAAAATTAAAATTAAATTTAAAATAATAACAATAATTAAAATTAAAATTAAAATCAAAATTTGAATTGAAATAATAATGATAATTAAAATTAAAGTTAAAATTATAATTGAATTAATAAAAATAATTAAATTTAAGATTCAAATTGAAATTAAGATAATAATAATAATTAACATTAAAATTCAAATTAAAATAATAATAATAATTAACATTAAAATTAAAATTAAAATAATAATAATGACGTTAATTAAAATTGAAATGAAATAATAATAATAATTAAAATTAAAATTAAAATAATAAAATAATGAAAATTAAAATTAATATTCAAATAATGATGATAGTTAGAATTAAAATTTAAATAATAATAGTGATTAAAATTAAATCTAAAATAATAATGATAATTAAAATTGAAATTAAAATTAGAATAATAATAATAATTAAAGATAAAATTAAAATAAGGATGATAATTGAAAATAAAATTAAAGTTAAAATTAATATTAAAATAATGACAATAATTAAAATTAATATTAAAATAATGACAATAATTAAAATTAATATTAAATATTAAAATAAAAATAAAAATAATAATAATTAAAATTAAAATTGAGAAAAATTAAAAAAGTAATGATTAAAATTAGTATTGAAATTAGAATTAAAATAATAATTCAATTCAAAAATTTTTCAATTAAAATTGAAATTGAAATAATAAATAAAATTAAAATTAAAATTAAATCTATAATAATAGTAATAATTCAAATTGAAATTAAAATTAAATCTATAATAATAGTAATAATTCAAATTGAAATTAAAATTATAATTAAAATAGTAACGATAATTATAATTAATATTGAAATCAAAATAATAATAATATTAAAAATTGAAATTAAAATTAAAATAATAATAAATAAAATAATAATAAAAATAATAATAATAATCAATATTATACGTAAAATTTAAATAATAATAATAATTGAAAATAAAGTTTAAATAATAATAACAATTAAATTAGAATTTAAATAATAATAATAATTGAAATTAAAATCAAATTTAAAATAAGAATAATAAAAACAATTAAAATTAAAATTGAAATTAAAATAATAATAATAATTAACATTAAAGTTAAAATTAAAATAATAATGATAATTAAAATAAAAATTAAAATCATAATAAAGATAATAATTAATATTGAAATTAAAATAATAGTACCAATTAAATTCAAAATAAAAATAAAAATAATAAAAATGATTAAAGTTGAAATGAAAATGAAAATAATGATAATAATTAAAATTAAAATTAAAATAATAAAATTAATGAAAATTAAAATTAATATTTGAATAATTATAAGAGTTAAATTTAAAATTAAAATAATAATAATGATTAAAATTAAAACTGAAATAATTATAATAATTTTAATTATAATTAAATTATGATAATAATAATAATTAAAATTAAGATTAAAATTAAAATAATGATAATGATTAAAATTAATATTACAGTTAGAATTAATATCAAAATAATGATAATTAAATTTGAAATTAAAAAGGAAATAATATCAAAAATTAAAAATAAATTTAAAATGAAAATAATAATAATAATCAAAATTAATATTAAAATTAAATTAAAATTAAAATAATAATTAATATTAAAATTAAAATTGAAATAAAATAGTTTAATTAAAAAATTAATATTAAAAATAGAACTAAAATAATAGTTAAAATTAGAATTAAAATTAAATCTATAATAATAATTCAAATTCAAATTGAAATTATAATTAAAATTAAATCCATAATAATAATTCAAATTCAAATTGAAATTATAATTAAAATAATAATAATAATTAAAATTAATATCAAAATAAAAAAATAATAATAAATAAAATTGAAAGTAAAATTAAAATTAAAATAATTAAAATTAAAATTAAATTAATAATAATAATTAATATTAAACGTAAAATTTAAATAATAATAATAACCAAAATTAAAATTGAAATAATTATAATAATGAATATTAATTAAAATCAAATCTAAAATAAAAATAATAAAAATAATTGAAATTGAAATTGAAATTAAAATAATAATAATACTTAAAATTAAAATTGAAATAATAATGATAATTAAAATAAAAATTTAAATTATAATAAAGATAATAATTAAAATCAAAATTAGAATGATAGTACCAATTAAAATCAAAATATAAAAAAAAATAATAATTATTAAAATTAGAATAAATAATAATAATAATAATAAATAAAATTTGAATTAAATTAATAAAATTAATGAAAATTAAAATTAATATTGTAATAATGATAAGTTAAAATTAAAATTAAACTAATAATAATGATTATAAATAAAACTTAAATGAAAATAATAATTATAACTAAAATTGAAATTAGAATAATAATAATAATTAAAATTAATATGGAAATATTGATTATAATTAAAATTAAGAATAAAGTTAAAATTAATATAATAATAATCATAATTAAAATTGAAATTAGAATTGAAAGAATATTAAAAATTAAAATAAAAATTCGAATAAAAGTAATAATAATAATTAAAATTGAATTAAAATTATAATACTGATAATTATAATTATAATTAAAATAATGATTTAATTAAGAAAAAATTTAAAATTAAATTAAAGTTAAAATAATAATTATTATTAGAATTAAAATTAAATCTATAATAATAATAATTCAAATTAAAATTAAAATTATAATTAAAATAATAATAATAATAAATTAATAAAAAAATCAAAATAATAATAATAATTAAAATTGAAATTAAAATTAAAATAATAATAATAAAAATTAAAATTAAAATAAGGATTAAAATAAAAATTAAAATAAGAATTAAAATTAAAATAATTACAATAATTAAAATTTAAATTAAAATTAAATAATAATAATAATTATAATTAAAATCAAAATTGAAATTAAAATAATAATAATAATTAAAATTAGAATTAAAATTAAAATTGAATTAATAATAATAATAATTAGATTGAGGATTCAAATTAAAATTAAAATAATAATAATAATAATTAACATTAAAATTAAAATAATAATAATGATATTAATTGAAATTAAAATAAAATAATAATAATGATTAAAATTAAAATAATAAAATTAATAAAAATTAGAATTAATATTTGAATAATGATAATAGCTAAAATTAAAATTAAAATAATAATAATGATCAAAATTGAAACTAAAATAATAATAATAATTATAATTAAAATTGAAATTAAAATAATAATAATAATTAAGATTAAAATTAAAATAATGATGATAATTAAAAATAGAATTAAAGTTAAAATTGATATTAAAATAATGATAATAATTGAAATTAAAATTAAATTGAAATAATATTAAAAATTTAAATTAAGATTAAAATGAAAATAATAATAAATAAAATTAAAATTGAAAATAAATATAATAATTTAATTTAAAAAATTAAAATTAATATTAAAATAATAATTAAAATTAGAATTAAAATTAAATCTATAATAATATTAATAATTCATATTTAAATTAAAACTATAATTGAAATAATGATAATAATTAAAATTAATATTAAAATCAAAATAATAATACTAATAAAAACTGAAATTAAAATTAAAATAATAATTAAGATGAAAATATAATTAATAATAATAACTAATATTAAACGTAAAGTTTGAATAATAATAATAATAATAATAATTAATATTAAAAATTGAATTATAATAATAATCAAAATTAACATCAAATTTAAAAAAAAAATAATAAAAAAAATAAAATTAAAATAATGATAATAATTATAATTAAAATTGAAATAATATTAAAAATTAAAATCAAAATTTGAATTAAAATAATAATAATTATCATAATTAAAATTGAAATAAAATAAAAATAATAATAATAATTAATATTAAAATTAAAATTGAAATTAAAATAATTTAATTAAAAAAAAATTAAAATTGAAATTAAAAAAATAATTGAAATTAGAATTGAAATTAAATCTATAATAATAATAATAATAATAATAATAGTAATAATAATAATAATAATAAAAATAATAATAATAATAATAATAATAATAATAATAATAATAATAATTCAAATTAAACTCAAAATTATAATTGAAAAAATAATAATAAATAAAATTAATATTAAAATCAAAATAATAATAATAATTAAAATTGAAATTAGAATTAAAATGATAATAATTAAAAGTAAAATTAAAATTAAGATAATAATAATAATTGATATTAAACGTAAAATTTGAATAATAATAATAATAAAAATCAGAATTAAAATTAAAATTAAAACAACGATAAAATAAAATTTAAATTATAATAAATATAATAATTGAAATTAAAATTAAAATAATAGTACCAATTAAAATCAAAATTAAAAGTAAAATAATAATAATGATTAAAATTAAAATTAAAATGAAAAGTAATAATAATAAAATTAAAATTAATATAATAAAATTAATTAAAATTAAAATCAATATTGTAATAATGATAAGTTAAAATTAAAATTAAAATAATAATAATGATTGAAATTAAAACTAAAATAATAATTGAATTAATAATAATAATTAGATTGAGGATTCTAATTAAAATTAAAATAATAATAATAATTAACATTAAAATTAAAATTAAAATAATAATAATGATAATACTTGAAATTAAAATGAAATAATAATAATGATTAAAATTAAAATAATAAAATTAATAAAAATTAGAATTAATATTTGAATAATGATAATAGTTAAAATTTAAATTAAAATAATAATAAAGATTAAAATTAAAACTAAAATAATAATAATAATTATAATTAAAATTGAAATTAAAATAATGATAATAATTAAGATTAAAATAAAAATAAGGATGATAATTAAAAATAGAATTAAAGTCAAAATTTATATTAAAATAATGATAATAATTAAAATTAAAATTAAATTGAAATAATATTAAAAATTAAAATTAAGATTAAAAAAAATAATAACTAAAATTAAAATTAAATTTTTTTTTAAATAATAAAGATTAAAATTTGAATTAAAATTAAATTTATAATAATAATAACAATTCATATTGAAATTAAAATTATAATTGAAATAATAATAATAATTAAAATTATTATTAAAATCAAAATAATAATACTAATAAAAACTGAAATTAAAATAAAAATAATAATTAAAATAAAAATAAAATTAATAATAATGATTAAAATTAAAATTAAAATTGAAATAATGATAAATATTAAAATGAAAATAATTAAATTAATGAAAATTAAAATTAATATTTGAATAATTATAATAGGTAAATTTAAAATTAAGATAATAATAATGATTAAAATTAAAACTGAAATAATTATAATTATAATAATTATAATTATAATTAAATTGAAATAATAATAATAATTTAAATTAAAATAAAAATTAAAATAATGATAATAATTAAAATTAACATTAAAGTTAGAATTAATATAAAAAAAATAATAATCAAAATAGAAAATAAAGTTGATATAATATTAAAAATTAAAAATAAATTCAAAATAAAAACAATGATATTAATTAAAATTAAAATTACAATTGAAATTGAAATAATTTAATTAAAAAAAATAAAAATAAAGTTAAAATTAAAATAATGATTAAAATTAGAATTAATATTGAATCAATAATAATAATTAAAAAAATTAAAATTTTAATTAAATTACCAATAATTAAAATTTATATCAAAATAAAAAAAATAATATTTAAAATTGAAATTAGAATTAAAATAATAATAATTAAGATTAAAATTAAAATCAAAATAATAATAATAATCAATATTAAAATTAAAATTTAGATAATAATAATAATTTAAATTGAAATTGAAATAATAATAATAATTAATATTAATTAAAATCAAATTTAAAATAAAAATAATAAAAATAATTATAATTTAAATTAAAATTAAAATGATAATAATTAGAATTAAAATTAAAAAAAATAATAATGATAATTAAAATAAAAATTTGAATTATAATAAAGATAATAATTGAAATTAAAATTAAAATTATAGTACCAATTGAAATAAAAATTAAAAGTAAAATGATAATAATGATTAAAATTAAAATTAAAATTATATTTAGAATAATAATAATAATTGAAGTTGATATTAAAATTAAAATAATAGTAATAATTAATATTAAAATTAAGATTAAAATTAGAACAATAATAATGATTAAAATCAGAATTAAAATTAGAATAATGATAATAATTATAATCAGAATTAAAGTTAGAATGATAATAATAATTGAAATTAAAATTAAAATAAATATCAAAATTAAATTAATAATAATAATTAAAATTAAAATTCAGGTAATAATAATTAAAATTCATATACAAATTAACATTAAAATAATAATAAAAATTAAAATTGAAATTAAAATTAAAATCAAAATAATAATATCTAAAATTAATTAAAATCAAAACTTAAATAATAATAATAATCAAAATTAATGTTAAAATTATAATTAAGATAGCAATAATAATTACAATTAAAATTAAAATAATATTAATAATTAAAATTAAAATTTAAATTAAAATTAAAATAATAATAACATTAAAAATTTTAATTGAAATAAGAATTGAAATTAAAATAATAACAATAATTAAATTTAAATTAAAATTAAAATTAAACAATAAAAATAAATATAATTAAAATTGAAATTAAAATTGAAATAATATTAATAATTAAAATTAAAATGAAAATGAAAATAATTATAATTAAAATTAAAATTAAAATTAAATTAATAATAATAATTAAATTTAAGATTCAAATTAAAATTAAAATAGTAATAATAATAATTAACATTAAAATTTAAATAATGATATTGATATCAATTAAAATTAAAATGAAATAATAATAATAATTAAAATTAAAATTAAAATAATAAAAAGAATGAAAATTAAAAT
This sequence comes from Palaemon carinicauda, assembly GCF_036898095.1. Lineage (NCBI taxonomy): Eukaryota > Metazoa > Arthropoda > Malacostraca > Decapoda > Palaemonidae > Palaemon > Palaemon carinicauda. Next base: position 149,689,938 of record NC_090729.1, read on the forward strand.
TAATATTTGAATAGCGATAATAATTAAAATTAAAGTTAAAATTAATATTAAAATAATTATAATTAAAATTGAAATTAAAATTGAAATATTAAAAATCAATATAAAAATAAAAATAAAAATAATAGTAATAATTAAAATTAAAATTAAAATAAAATTAAAATTATAATTAGAATTAAAATTAAAATAAAAATTAAAATAATGATTATAATTAAAATTAACTTTAAAGTAAGAATTAATATCAAAAAAATAATAATCAAATTAGAAATTTAAGTTGATATAATAGTAAAAATTAAAAATAAATTTAAAATGAAAATAATGATAATAATTAAAATCAAAATTAAAATTGAAATTGAAATAATTTAATTAAAAAAATTAAAAATAAAGTTAAAATTAAAATAATGATTAAAATTAGAATTAAAATTAAATCAATAATAATAATTAAAATTCAAATTAAAATTTTGATTAAAATAACAATGATTAAAATTAACATCAAAATAAAGAAAAATAATGATTAAATTGAAATTAGAATTAAAATAATATTAATTAAAATTAAAATTAAAATCAAAATAATTATAATTATAATTGATATTAAACGTAAAATTAGAATAATAATAATAATTTAAATTGAAATTGAAATAAACATAATAATTAATATTAATTAACAAATTTGAAATAAAAATAATAAAAATAATAAAAATTTAAATTGAAAATAAAATGATAATAATTGAAATTAAAAAAATAATAATGATAATTAAAATAAAAATTTAAATCATAATAAAGATAATGATTAAAATTAAAATTAAAATGATAGTACCAATTAAAATCAAAATTAAAAGTAAAATAATAATAATGATTAAAATTAAAATTGAAATTAGATTTAGAATAATAATAATAATTGAAGTTGATATTAAAATTAGAATAATAGTAATAATTAAAATTAAAATAAAATTAAAATTAGAATAATAATAATGATTAAAATCAAAACTAAAATTAGAATAATGATAATAATTATAATCAAAATTGAAGTTAGAATAATAATAATAATTGAAATTAAAATTAAAATAAATATCAAAATTAAATTAATAATAATTGAAATTGAAATTCAGGTAATAATAATTAAAATTCATACACAAATTAACCTTAAAATAATAATAAAAATTAAAATTGAAACTAAAATTAAAATCAAAATAATATCTAAAATTAATTAAGATCAAAATTAATATTAAAATTATAATTAAGATACCAATAATAACTACAATTAAAATTAAAATAATACTAGTAATTAAAATTTAAATTTAAATTAAAATTAAAATAATAATAACAATAAAAATTATAATTGAAATAAGAATTGAAATTAAAATAATAACAATAATTAAATTTAAATTAAAATTACAATTAAACAATAATAATAATTATAATTAAAATTAAAATTAGAATTGAAATAATAATAATTAAAATTAAAGTAAAAATGGAAATAACTATAATCAAAATTAAGATTAAAATTGAATTAATAATAATAATTAAATTTAAGATTCAAATTGAAATTAAAATAATAATAATAATAATAATAATAATAATAATAATAATAATAATAATTACCATTAAAATTTAAATAATGATATTGATATCAATTAAAATGAAAATGAAATAATAATAATAATTAAAATTAAAATTAAAATAATAAAAAGAATGAAAATTAAAATTAATATTTGAATAACGATAATAATTAAAATTAAAGTTAAAATTAATATTAAAATAATAATAATTAGAATTGAAATTAAAATTGAAATATTAAAAATCAAAATCAAAATAAAAATAAAAATAATAATAATTAAAATTAAAATTAAAATAAAATTAAAATAATAATAATAATTAAAATTAATATTAAGATTAAAATTGAAATAATGATTCAATTAAAAAAATTTAAAATTAAAATTGAAATTAAAATGATTATAAAAATTAGAATTAAAATTAAATCTATGATAATAATAATAATTCGAATTCAAATTAGAATTAAAATTGATATAATAATAATGATTAAAATTAATTTTAAAAACAAAATAATAATAATTAAAATTGAAATTAAAATTAAAATAATAATAATTAAAATAAATATTAAAATAAAAAAAATAATAATAATCAATATTAAACGTAAAATTGAAACAACAATAACAATTAGAATTAAAATTGAAATAATAATAATTAAAATTAAAATCAAACTTAAAATTAAAATAATGAAAATAATTGAAATTAAAATTGAAATTAAAATGATAATATTTGAAATTAAAATTAAAAATAAAATAATAATGATATTTAAAATAAAAATTAAAATTATAATAAAGAAAATAATTAAAATTAAAATAATAGTACCAATCAAAATCGAATTTAAATTTTAAATAATATTATTAATTAAAATTAGAATTAAAATTAAAATGTCAATGATAATAATAATTAAAATTAAATTAAAATTGAAATAATAATAATTAAGATTAATATTAATATTAAAATACTAATAATAAATGAAATGAAAATGAAAATTAAAATAATAATAAAAATTAAAATTCAATTAAACACCGTGATAATAATTACAATTAAAATTAAAATAATAATAATAATTAAAATTAAATTTAAAATTATAATTAAAATAAAATAATAATAAAGATAATAATAAGAATTAAAATTAAAATTAATGAAATAATAATTAAAATTAAAATTAACATTAAGATATTACAATTAAAATCAAGATTAAAATTCCAATAAAAATAATAATAATAATAATTAAAATTAGAATTAAAATTTGAATTGAAATAATAATTACAATTAAAATTGATATTAAAATTAGAATATTAATTAAAATAAAGATTGAAATTAAAATTAAAATAATGATAATTAAAATTAACATCAAAATTTAAGTTAAAATAATAATAATAATCGAAATTAAAATTAAACTTAAAATAATATTATTAATTACAGTTAAAATAAAAATAACAATAATCATTGAAATTTAAATTAAATTCAAAATAATAATAATAATTAAGATTGGAATTACAATTAAAATAATGATAGTAATTAAAATTATATAATTAACTCAAAATTGAAATGATAGTAATAATCAAAATCAAAATCAAAATTAAAACAATGATCAAAATTAAAATTACAATTAAATTTAGAATAATAATAATTGAAGTTGATATTAAAATTAAAATAATAGTAGTAATTAATATTAAAATTAAAATTAAAATAATAATAATAATTGAAATTAAAATTAAAATTAGAATAATGATAATAATTATAATTAAAATTAAAGTTAGGATAATAATATTTGAAATTAGAATTGAAATTAATATTAAAATTAAAATAATAATAATAATTAAAATTAAATTTCAGGTTATAATAATAATTAAAATTCATATACAAATTAACATTAAAATAATAATAGAAAATTAAATTGAAATTAAAATTAAAATTAAAATAATATATAAAATTACAGTTAAAATCAAAATTAAAATAATAAAAATAATTAAAATTACAATTGAAATTAAAATTAGAATAATAATAATGATCAAAATTAATGTTAGAATTATAATTATGATACCAATAATAATTAAAACTGAAATTAAAATTTAAATTATATTAATAATTTAATTTAAAATTAAAATTAAAATAATAATAACAATAAAAATTAAAATTAAAATTAAAATTAGAATTAAAATAATAACAATAATTAAAATTAAAATTAAAATCAAAATTAGAATTGAAATAATAATAATAATTAAAATTAAAGTTGAAATTATAATTGAATTAATAATAATAATTAAATTTAAGATTCAAATTAAAATTAAAATAATAATAATAATTAACATTAAAATTAGAATTGAAATACTAATAATAATTAACATTAAAATTACTATTAAAATAATAATAATGATATTAATTAAAATTGAAATGAAATAATAATAATAATTAAAATTAAAATTAAAATAATAAAATTAATGAAAATTAAAATTAATATTCGAATAATGATAATAGTTAGAATTAAAATTGAAATAATATTAGTGATTAAAATTAAAACTAAAATAATAATGATAATTATAATTAAAATTGAAATTAAAATAATAATAATAATTAAAATTAAAATAAGAATGATAATTAAAAATAAGATTAAAGTTAAAATTATTATTAAAATAATGACAATAATTGAAATTAAAATTAAAATTGAAATAATATTAAATATTAAAATTAAAATAAAAATGAAAATAATAATAATTAAAATTAAAATTGAGAAAAATTAAAATAGTAATGATTAAAATTAGTATTAAAATTAAAATTAAAATAATAATTTAATTCAAAAAAATATTTAATTAAAAGTAAAATTGAAATAATAATTAATATTAGAATTAAAATCAAATCTATAATAATAGTAATAATTCATATTGAAATTAAAATTAAAATTAAAATAATAATAATTAAAATAAATAATAAAATCAAAATAATAATAATATTAAAAATTGAAATTAAAATTAAAAAAATAATAATTAAAATAAAAATAAAAATAAAAATAAAAATAATAATAATAGTTAATATTATACGTAAAATTTAAATAATAATAATAATTAAAATTAAAATTTAAATAATAATAATAATTAAAATCGAAAATTCAAATAATAATAATAATTAAAATTAAAATTGAAATTAAAATAATGATAATAATTAACATTAAAGTTAAAGTTAAAATAATAATGATAATTAAAATAAAATTAAAATCATAATAAAGATATTAATTAATATTAAAATTAAAATAATAGTACCAATTAAATTCAAAATCAAAATTAAAATAATAATAATGATTAAAGTTAAAATTAAAATGAAAATAATGATAATAATTAAAATTAAAATAATAAAATTAATGAAAATTAAAATTAATATTTGAATAATTATAATAGTTAAATTTAAAATAAAAATAATGATAATGATTAAAATTAAAACTGAAATAATAATAATAATTTTAATTATAATTAAATTTTAATTAAATTATAATAATAATAATAATTGAAATTAAGATTGAAATTAAAATAATGATAATGATTAAAATTAAGATTAAAGTTAGAATTAATATTAAAATAATAATAATTAAAATTGAAATTAAAATTGAAATGATATTAAAAATTAAAAATAAATTTGAAATAAAAATAATAATAATAATTAAAATTAAATTAAAATTAAATTAAAATCATAATAATAATTAATATTAAAATTAAAATTGAAATAAAATAATTTAATTAAAAAAATAATATTAAAGATAAAATTAAAATAATAATTAAAATTAGAATTAAAATTAAATCTATAATAATAATTCAAATTCAAATTGAAATTATAATTGAAATAATAATAATTATTGAAATTAATATCAAAATAAAAAAAAATAAAAAATAAAATTGAAAGTAAAATTAAAATGATAATAATTAAAATCAAAATTGAGATTAAAATAATAATAATAATTAATATTAAACGTAAAATTTAAATAATAATAATCAAAATTAAAATTGAAATAATAATAATAATTAATATTAATTAAAATCAAATTTAAAATAAAAATAATAAAACTAATTAAAATTGAAATTGTAATTAAAATAATGATAATACTTAAAATTAAAATCGAAATTATAATGATAATTAAAATAAAAATTCAAATTATAATAAAGATAATAATTAAAATTAAAATTAGAATAATAGTACCAATTAAAATCAAAATTTTAAAAAAAATAATATTTATTTTTTAAAATTAAAATAAAAAATAATAATAATAATTAAAATTAGAATCAAATTAATAAAATTAATGAAAATTAAAATTAATATTGTAATAATGATAAGTTAAAATTAAAATTAAACTAATAATAATGATTATAAATAAAACTTGAATGAAAATATTAATTATAATTAAAATTGAAATTAGAATAATAATAATAATTAAAATTAAAATTGAAATATTGATAATAATTAAAATTAAGATTAAAGTTATAATTAATATTAAAATAATCATAATTGAAATTGAAATTGAAATTGAAATAATATTAAAAATTAAAATGAAAATTTGAAATAAATAATAATAATTAAAACTGAAATCAAATTAAAATAATAATAATAATAATTAAAATTAAAATAATAATTTAATTAATAAAAAATTTAAAATTAAATTATAGTTAAAATAATAATTATTATTAGAATTAAAATTAAATCTATAATAATAATAATAATTCAAATTAAAATTAGAATTATAATTAAAATAATAATAATAATAAATTAATAATAAAATCAAAATAATAATAATAATTAAAATTGAAATTAAAATTAAAATAATAATAATAAAAATTAAAGTCAAAATAAGAATTAAAATAAAAATAATTACAATAATTAAAATTAAAATTAAGATTAAAATTAAATAATAATAATAATTTTAATTAAAATCAAAATTAGAATTGAAATAATAATAATAATTAAAATTAGAATTAAAATTGAAATAGAATTAATAATAATAATTAAATTGAGGATTCAAATTAAAATAAAAATAATAATAATAATTAACATTAAAATTAAAATTAAAATAATAATAATAATATTAATTAAATTTAAAATGAAATAATAATTATGATTAAAATTGAAATAATAAAATTAATGAAAATTAGAATTAATATTTGAATAATGATAATAGTTAAAATTTAAATTTAAATAATAATAATGATTAAAATTAAAACTAAAAAAATAATAATACTTATAATTAAAATTAAAATTAAGATAATAATAATAATTAAGATTAAAATTAAAATAAGGATGATAATTAAAAATAGAATTAAAGTTAAAATTGATATTAAAATAATGATAATAATTAAAATTAAAATTAAATTGAAATAATATTAAAAATTAAAATTAAGATTAAAATTAAAATAATAATAATTAAAATTAAAATTGAAAATTTTTAAAATAATAATGATTAAAATTAGAATTAAAATTTGAATTAAAATAATAATTTAATTAAAAAAATTAAAATTAAAATTAAAATAATAATTAAAATTAGAATTAAAATTAAATCTGAAATAATAATAATAATTCTTATTGAAATTAATATTATAATTGAAATAATAATAATAATTAAAATTAATTTCAAAATCAAAATAATAATGCTAATAAAAACTGAAATTAAAATTAAAATAATAATTGAGATAAAAATAAAATTAATAATAATAACTAATATTAAACGTAAAGTTTAAATAATAATAATAATAATTAATATTAAAATTTGAAAAATAATAATAATTAAAATTGAAATCAAATTTTTAAAAAATAATTAAAAAAATTAAATTAAAATTAAAATAATAATAATAATTAACATCAAAGTTAAAATTAAAATAATAATGGTAATTAAAATGAAAATTGAAATCATAATAAAGGTAATAATTGAAATTTAAATTAAAATAATAGTACCAATTAAATTCAAAATAAAAATAAAAATAATAATAATGATTAAAATTAAAATTAAAATTGAAATAATAATAATAATTAAAATGAAAATGAAAATAATTAAATTAATGAAAATTAAAATTAATATTTGAATAATTATAATAGTTTGATTTAAAATTAAGATAATAATAATGATTAAAATTAAAACTGAAATAATAATAATGATTATAATTTTAATTAAATCAAAATAATAATTATAATTAAAATTAAAATTAAAATTAAAATAATGATAATAATTAAAATTAACATTAAAGTTAGAATTAATATAAAAAAAATAATAATTAAAATAGAAATTAAAGTTGATATAATATTAAAAATTGAAAATAAATTTAAAATAAAAATAATGATAATAATTAAAATTAAAATTATAATTGAAATTTAAATAATTTAATTAAAAAAATTAAAAATAAAGGTAAAATTAAAATAATGACTAAAATTAGAATTAAAATTAAATCAATAATAATAATTAAAATTAAAATTAAAATTTTAATTAAAATAACAATAATTAAAATTAATATCAAAATAAAAAAAATAATAATTGAAATTGAAATTAGAATTAAAATAATAATAATTAAAATTAAAATTAAAATCAAAATAATAATAATAATTAATATTAAACGTAAAATTTAAATAATAAAAATAATTTAAATTGAAATTGAAATAATAATAATAATTAATATTAATCAAAATCAAATTTAAAATTAAAATAATAAAAATAATTAAAATTGAAATTGAAATTAAAATGATAATAAATAAAATAAAAATTGAATTAAAATAATAATGATAATTAAAATAAAAATTTGAATTATGATAAAAATAATAATTAAAATTAAAATTAAAATGATAGTACCAATTAAAATCGAAATTAAAATTAAAATAATAATAATGATTAAAATTAAAATTGAAATTAGATTTAGGATAATAATAATAATTGAAGTTGATATTAAAATTAGAATAATAGTAATAATTAAAATTAAAATTAAAATTAAAATTAAAATTAGAATAATAATAATGATTAAAATCAAAGTTAAAATTAGAATAATGATAATAATTATAATCAAAATTAAAGTTAGAATAATAATATTAATTGAAATTAAAATTAAAATAAATATCAAAATTAAATTAATAATAATAATTAAAATTAAAATTCAGGTAATAATAATTAAAATTCATATACAAATTAACATTAAAATTAAAATAAAAATTAAAATTGAAATTAAAATTAAAATCAAAATAATAATATCTAAAATTATATAAAATCAAAATTAAAATAATAATAATAATCAAAATTAATGTTCAAATTATAATTAAGATACCAATAATAATTACAATTAAAATTAAAATAATGCTAATAATTAAAATTAAAATTAAAATTAAAATTAAAATAATAATAACAATAAAAATTATAATTGAAATAAGAATTGAAATTAAAATAATAACAATAATTAAATTTAAATTAAAATTAAAATTAAATAATAATAATAATCATAATTTTAATAAAAATTAGAATTGAAATAATAATAATAATCAAAATTAAAATGAAAATGAAATTAATTATAATTGAAATTGAAATTGAAATTGAAATTGAATTAATAATAATAATTAAATTTAAGATTCAAATTAAAATTAAAATAATAATAATAATAATAATTAACATTAAAATTTGAATAATGATATTGATATCAATTAAAATTAAAATGAAATAATAATAATAATTAAAATTAAAATTAAAATCATAAAATTAATTAAAATTAAAATTAATATATGAATAACGATAATAATTAAAATTAAAGTTAAAATTAATATTAAAATAATAATAATTAAAATTGAAAATAAAATTGAAATATTAAAAATCAAAATCAAAATAAAAATAAAAATAATAATAATAATTAAAATTAAGATTAAAATAAAATTAAAATAATAATAATTAAAATTAAAATTAAGATTGAAATTATAATAATGATTCAATTAAAAAAATTTAAAATCAAAATTGAAATTAAAATGATTATCAAAATTATAAATAAAATTAAAACTATGATAAAGATAATAATTCAAATTAAAATTCAAATTGAAATACATATAATAATAATTAAAATTAATTTTAAAATCAAAATGATGATGATTAAAATTGAATTTAAAATTAAAATAATAATAATTAAAATTATTATCAAAATAAAAATAATAATAATAATCAATATTAAACGTAAAATTTAAATAACAATAACAATTAGAATTAAAATTGAAACAATAATAATAATTAAAATAAATATCAAACTTAAAATAAAAATAATAAAAATAATTAAAATTAAAATTGAAAATAAAATGATAATAATTGAAATAAAATTTAAAATTAAAATAATAATGATATTTAAAGTGAAAATTAATATTATAATGAAGATAATAATTAAAATTAAAATTAAAAGAATAGTACCAATCAAAATCGAATTTGAATTTAAAATAATAATAGTAATTAAAATTAAAATTAGAATTAAAATGTAAATGATAATAATAATTAAAATGAAATTAAAATTGAAATAAAAATAATAATTAAAATTAACATTAATATTAAAATACTAATAATAAATAAAATTAGAAAGAAAATTAGAACAATAATAAAAATTAAAATTCAATTAAACACAATGATAATAACTACAATTAAAATTAAAATAATAATAATGATTAAAATTAAATTTAAAATTATAATTGAAATAAAATAATAATAATAATAATAATAATAATAATAATAATAATAATAATAATAATAATAATAATAATAATAATAATAATAATAATAATAATAATAATAATAATAATAATAATAATAAGAATTAAAATTAAAATTAATGAAATAATAATTGAAATTAAAATTAAAATTAAGATATCAATTAAAATTGAAATCAAGATTAATATTCCAATAAAAATAATAATAATAATAATAATTAAAATTAGAATTAAAATTTGAATTGAAATAAAAATTACAATTAAAATCAATATTGAAATTAAAATATTAACTAAATTAAGATTAAAATCAAAATTAAAATAATGATAATTAAAATTAACATCAAAATTAAAGTTAAAATAATAATAATAATCAAAATTAAAATTAAACTTAAAATAATATTATTAATTAAAGTTAAAATTTAAATTAAAATAATAATAATTATTAGAATTTAAATTAAATTCAAAATAATAATAATAATCAAGATTGGAATTACAATTAAAATAATAATAATAATTAAAATTAAAAATAACTCCCAATTGAAATAATAGTAATAATCAAAATCAAAATTAAAATTAAAATAAGGATCAAAATTAAAATTACAATTAGATTTAGAATAATGATAATTGAAGTTGATATTAAAATTACAATAATAGTAGTAATTAAAATTAAAATTAAAATCAAAATAATATTAATGATTAAAATCAAAATTAAAATTAGAATAATGATAATAACTATAATTGAAATTAAAGTTAGGATAATAATAATATTTGAAATTAGAATTGAAATTAAAATCAAAATTAAAATAATAAGAATAATTAAAATTACAATTGAAATTAAAATTAGAATAATAATAATGATCAAAATTAATGTTGAAATTATAATTAGGATACCAATAATAGTTAAAATTAAAATTAAAATTTAAATTATTATAATAATTTAAATTAAAATTTAAATTAAAATTAAAATAATAATAACAATGAAAATTAAAATTGAAATTAAAATTAAAATTAAAATAATAACAGTAATTAATATTGAAATTAAAATCAAATTAAAATCGGAATGATAATAATAATTAAAATTAAAGTTAAAATTATAATTGAATTAATAATAATCAAATTTAAGATTCAAATTAAAATTAAAATAATAATAATAATTAACATTAAAATTAAAATTGAAATAATAATATTAATTAACATTAAAATCAAAATAATAATAATAATAATAATAATGTTAATTAAAATTGAAGTTAAATAATAATAATAATTGAAATTAAAATTAAAATAATAAAATTAATGAAAATTAAAATTAATATTCAAATAATGATAATAGTTAGAATAAAAATAAAAATAATAATAGTGATTATAATTAAAACTAAAATAATAATAATAATTATAATTAAAATTGAAATTAAAATAATAATAATAATTAAAATTAAAATTAAAATAAGGATGATAATTAAAAATAAACTTAAAGTTAGAATTAATATTAAAATAATGACAATAATTAAAATTGAAATTAAAATTGAAATAATATTAAATATTAAAATTAAAATAAAAAATAAAAATAATAATAATTAAATTTAAAATTGAGAAAAATTAAAATAATAATGATAAAAATTAATATTAAAATTAAAATTAAAATAAGAATTTAATTCAAAAAAATTTTAAATTAAAATTAAAATTGAAATAATGATTGAAATTAGAATTAAAATTAAATCTATAATAATATTGATAATTCATATTGAAATTAAAATTATAATTAAAATAATAATAATAATTAAAATTAAAATTAAAATCAAAATAATAATAATATTAAAAATTGAAGTTGAAATTAAAATAATAATAAATAAAATTAAAAATAAAAATAATAAAAATAATCAATATTATACATAAATTTAAACAATATTAATTAAAATTAAAATTAAAATAATGATAATAATTAAAATTAAAATTTAAATAATAATAAATATTAAAATTAAAATTAAAATAATAATAATAATTAAAATTAAAATTTAAATAATAATAATAATTAAAATTAAAATTTAAACAATAATAATAATTAAAATTAAAATCAAATTTAAAATAAAAATTATAAAAACAATTAAAATTAGAATTGAAATTAAAATAATAATAATAATTAACATTAAAGTTAAAATTAAAATAATAATGATAATTAAAATAAATATATAATAATTAATATTAAAATTAAAATAATAGTACCAATTAAATTCAAAATTTAAATTAAAATAATAATAATGATTAAAGTTAAAATTAAAATGAAAATAATGATAATAATTAAAATTAAAATTAAAATAATAAAATTAATGAAAATTTAAATTAATATTTGAATAATTATAGAAGTTAAATTTAAAATTAAAATAATAATAATGATTAAAATTGAAACTGAAATAATAATAATAATTTTAATTATAATTAAATTATAATAATGATAATTTAAATTAAGATTAAAATTAAAATAATGATAATGATTAAAATTAAGATCAAAGTTAGAATTAATATTAAAATAATAATAATTAAAATTGAAATTAAAATAAAATTAAAATAATAGTAATAATTCAAATTAAAATTAAAATTGAAATAAAATAATTTAATTAAAAAAATTAATATCGAAGATAAAATGAAAATAATAATTAAAATTAGAATTAAAATTAAATCTATAATAATAATTCAAATTCAAATTGAAATTATAATTAAAATAATAATAATAATTAAAATTAATATCAAAATAAAAAAAATAATAATAAATAAAATTGAAAGTAAAATTAAGATAATAATAATTAAAATTAAAATTGAAACTAGAATAATAATAATAATTAATATTAAACGTAAAATTTAAATAATAATAATAATCAAAATTAAAATTGAAATAATAATAAATAATATTAATAAAAATCAAATTTAAAATAAGAATAATAAAAATAATTGAAATTGAAATGAAATTAATATAATAATAATACTTAAAATTAAAATTGAAATAATAATGATAATTAAAATAAAAATTTAAATTATAATAAAGATAAAAATTAAAATTAAAATAATAGTACCAATTAAAATCAAAATTTAAAAAAAATAATAATAATGATTATAATTAGAATAAAAAATAATAATACTAATTGAAATTAGAATTAAATTAATAAAATTAATGAGAATTTAAATTAATATTGTAATAATGATTAGTTAAAATTAAAATTAAACTAATAATAATGATTATAATTAAAACTTAAATGAAAATAATAATTATAATTAAAATTAAAATTAGAATAATAATAATGATTAAAATTAAAATTAAAATATTAATGATAAATAAAATTAAGTTTAAATTTGAAATTAATACTAAAATAATCATAATTAAAATTGAAATTAAAATTGAAATAATATTAAAAATAAAAATAAAAATAAAAATAAAAATAATAATAATAATTAAAATTGAAATAAAATTGAAATAATAATAATAATTATAATTAAAATTAAAATAATAATTTAATTAAGAAAAAGTTTAAAATAAAAATAAAGTTAAAATAATAATTAATATTAGAATTAAAATTAAATCTATAATAATATTAATAATTAAAATTAAAACTAAAATTATAATTAAAATAATAATAATAATAAATTAATATTAATATTAAAATAATAATAATAATTAAAATTGAAATTAAAATTAAAATAATAATAATTAAAATTAGAATTAAAATTAAAATAATAATAACTAATATTAAACGTAAAATTTAAATAATAATGTTAATTAAAATTGAGAATTGAAATATTAATAATAATTAAAATTAAAATCAAATTTAAAATTAAAATAAAAAAAATAATTAAAATTAAAATTGGAATTGAAATAATGATAATAATTAAAATTAAAATTAAAATTATAATATTTAGAATAAAAACTAAGATTATAATAAAGATGATAATTAAAATTAAAATTTAAATATTAGTACCACTTAAATTTAAAATTAAATTTAAAATTATAATATTAATCAAAATTAAAGTTAAAATTGAAATGTAAATGATAATAATTATTGAAATTTAAATAAAATTAAAATTGAAATAATATTGAAATAACAATATTAGATAAAATTAAAATTAAAATTAAAATAACAATAATAATTAAAATTAAAATTCAATTAAAAACAATGATAATAATTACAATTAAAATTAAAATAGTAATAATAATTAAAATTAAATTTAAAATTATAAGTAAAATTAAAATAATGATAATAATTAGAATTAAAATTCAAATAATAACAATAATTAAAATTAAAATTAAAATTAAAATTGAATAATAATAATAATTATAATTAAAATCAAAATTAGAATTGAAATAATAATAATAATCAAAATTAGAATTAAAATTGAAATTGAATTAATAATAATAATTAAATTTAAGATTCAAATTGAAATTAAAATAATAATAATAATAATAATCAACATTAAAATAAAAATAAAAATAATAATAATGATATTAATTAAAATTAAAATGAAATAATAATAATGATTAAAATTAAAATAATAAAATAAATAAAGATTAGAATTAATATTTGAATAATGATAATAGTAAAAATTAATATTAAAATAATAATAATTATTAAAATTAAAACTAAAATAATAATGTTAATTATAATTAAAATTGATATTAAAGTAATAATAATAATTAAGATTAAAATTAAAATAAGGATGATAATTAGAAATAGAATTAAAGTTAAAATTAATATTAAAATAATGATAATAATTAAAATTAAAATTAGATTGAAATAATATTAAAAATTAAAATTAAGATTAAAATAAAAATAATAATAATTAAAATTAGAATTGAAAAAAAATTAAAATAATAATGATTAAAATCAGAATTAGAATTAAGATTAAAATAATAATTTAATTAAAAAAATTTAAATTAAAATTAATATTAAAATAATAATTAAAATTAGAATTAAAATCAAATCTATTATAATAATAATAATTCATATTGAAATTAAAATTATAATTAAAATAACAATAATAATTAAAATTGATATTAAAATAAAAATAATAATTAATATTAAACGTAATATTTAAATGATAATAATAATAATAATAATTAATATTGAAATTTGAATAATAATAATAATAATTAAAATTAAAATCAAATAAAAAAAAATGAAAAAAAAATTAAATTAAAATTAATATTGAAATAATATTAATAATTAACATCAAAGTTAAAATTAAAATAATAATGGTAATTAAAATGAAAATTGAAATCATATTAAAGATAATAATTAAAATTAAAATTGAAATATTAGTTCAAATTAAATTCAAAATTAAAATTAAAATAATAATAATTATTAAAATTGAAATTAAAATTAAAATAATAATAATAATTAAAATTGAGATGAAAATAATTAAATTAATGAAAATTAAAATTAATATTTGAATAATTATAATAGATAAATTTAAAATTAAGATAATAATAATGATTAAAATTAAAACTGAAATAATGATAATAATTATAATTATAATTAATTTAAAATAATAATAATAATAATTAAAATAAAAATAAAAATTAAAATAATGATAATAATTAAAATTAACATTAAAGCTAGAATTAATATCAAAATAATAATAATTAAAATTGAAATTAAAGTTGATATAATATTAAAAATTAGAAATAAATTTAAAATAACAATAATGATAATAATTAAAATTAAAATTAAAATTGAAATTGAAATAATTTAATTAAAAAAATTAAAAATAAATGTAAAATTAGAATAATGATTAAAATTAGAATTAAAATTAAATCAATAATAATAACTAAAATTCAAATTAAAATTTTAATTAAAATAACAATAATTAAAATTAATATCAAAATAAAAAAAATAATAATTAAAATTGAAATTAAAATTAGAAAAATAATGATAAAAATTGAAATTAAAATCAAAATTATAATAATAATTAATATTAAACGTAAAATTTGAATATAAATAGAAATTTAAATTGAAAATGAAATAATAATAATAATTAATATTAATTAAAATCAAATTTAAAATAAAAATAATAAAAATAATTAAAATTGAAATTGAAATTAAAATGATAATAATTAAAATTAAAATTAAAAAAAAATAATAATGATAATTAAAATAAAAATTTGAATTATAATAAAGATAATAATTAAAATTAAAATTAAAATGATAGTACCAATTAAAATCAAAATTAAAAGTAAAATAATACTAATGATTAAATTTAAAATTAAAATTATATTTAGAATAATAATAATAATAGAAGTTGATATTAAAATTAAAATAATAGTAATAATTAATATTAAAATTAAAATTAAAATTAGAATAATGATAATAATTATAATCAAAATTAAAGTTAGAATGATAATAATAATTGAAAATAAAATTAAAATAAATATCAAAATTAAATTAATAATAATAATTAAAATTAAAATTCAGGTAATAATAATTGAAATTCATATACAAATTAACATTAAAATAATAATAAAAATTAAAATTGAAATTAAAATTAAAATCAAAATAATAATATCTAAAATTAATTATAATCAAAACCTAAATAATAATAATAATCAAAGTTAATGTTAAAATTATAATTAAGATACCAATAATAATTACAATTAAAATTAAAATAATATTAATAATTAAAATTCAAATTTAAATTAAAATTAGAATAATAATAACAATAAAAATTTTAATTGAAATAAGAATTGAAATTAAAATAATAACAATAATTAATTTTAAATTGAAATTAAAATTAAACAATAATAATAATTATAATTAAAATTGAAATTAAAATTGAAATAATAATAATAATTAAAATTAAAATGAAAATGAAAATAATTATAATTAAAATTAAAATTAAAATTGAATTAATAATAATAATTAAATTTAAGATTCAAATTAAAATTAAAATAATAATGATAATAATAATTAACATTAAAATTTAAATAATGATATTGATATCAATTAAAATTAAAATGAAATAATAATAATATTTAAAATTAAAATTGAAATAATAAAAAGAATGAAAATTAAAATTAATATTTGAATAACGATAATAATTAAAATTAAAGTTAAAATTAATATTAAAATAATTTTAATTAAAATTGAAATTAAAATTGAAATATTAAAAATCAATATAAAAGTAAAAATAAAAATAATAGTAATAATTAAAATTGAAATTAAAATAAAATAAAAATAATAATTAAAATTAAAATTACAATAAAAATTAAAATAATTATTATAAAATTAACATTAAAGTTAGAATTAATATAAAATCAAAATAATCAAATTAAAAGATTTAAGTTTATATAATAGTAAAAATTAAAAATAAATTTAAAATGAAAATAATGATAATAATTAAAATCAAAATTAAAATTGAAAATGGAAATTGAAATAATTTAATTAAAAAAATTAAAAATAGAGTTAAAATTAAAATAATGATTAAAATTAGAATTCAAATTAAATCAATAATAATAATTAAAATTTAAATTAAAATTTTAATTAAAATAACAATGATTAAAATTAATATCAAAATAAAAAAAAATAATAATTAAAATTGAAATTAGAATTAAAATTAAAATAAAAATAATTATAATTATAATTAATATTAAACGTAAAATTTAAATAATAATAATAATTGAAATTGAAATTGAAATAATAATAATAATTAATATTAATTAAAATCAAATTTAAAATAAAAATAATTAAAATTGAAATTGAAATTAAAATGATAATAATTAAAATTAAAATTAAAAAAAAATAATAATGATAATTAAGATAAAAATTTAAATCATAATAAAGATAATAATTAAAATTAAAATTAAAATGATAGTACCAATTAAAATCAAAATTAAAAGTAAAATAATAATAATGATTAAAATTGAAATTAAAATTAGATTTAGAATAATAATAATAATTGAAGTTGATATTAAAATTAGAATAATAGTAATAATTAAAATTAAAATAAAATTAAAATTAGAATAATAATAATGATTAAAATCAAAATTAAAATCAGAATAATGATAATAATTATAATCAAAATTGAAGTTAGAATAATAATAATAATTGAAATTAAAATTAAAATAAATATCAAAATTAAATTAATAATAATAATTAATATTGAAATTCAGGTAATAATAATTAAAATTCATACACAAATTAACATTAAAATAATAATAAAAATTAAAATTGAAATTAAAATTAAAATCAAAATAATATCTAAAATTAATTAAAATCAAAATTAATGTTAAAATTATAATTAAGATACCAATAATAACTACAATTAAAAATAAAATAATACTAATAATTAAAATTAAAATCAAAATTGAAATTAAAATAATAATAACAATAAAAATTATAATTGAAATAAGAATTGAAATTAAAATAATAACAATAATTAAATTTAAATTAAAATTAAAATTAAACAATAATAATAATTATAATTATGATTAAAATTAGAATTGAAATAACAATAATAATTAAAATTAAAATTAAAATGAAAATAACTATAATCAATATTAAGATTAAAATTGAATTAATAATAATAATTAAATTTAAGATTCAAATTAAAATTAAAATAATAGTAATAATAATAATAATAATAATAATAATAATAATAATAATAATTACCATTAAAATTTAAATAATGATATTGATATCAATTAAAATTAAAATGAAATAATAATAATAATTAAAATTAAAATAATAAAAAGAATGAAAATTAAAATTAATATTTGAATAACGATAATAATTAAAATTAAAGTTAAAATTAATATTAAAATAATAATAATTAAAATTGAAATTAAAATTGAAATATTGAAAATCAAAATCAAAATAAAAATAAAAATAATAATGATAATTAAAATTAGAATTAAAATAAAATTAAAATAATAATAATAATTAAAATTAATATTAAGATTAAAATTGAAATAATGATTTAATTAAAAAAATTTAAAATTACAATTGAAATTAAAATGATCAAAAAAATTAGAATCAAAATTAAATCTATGAGAATAATAATAATTCGAATTCAAATTAATATTAAAATTGATAAAATAAAAATAATTAAAATTAGTTTTAAAATCAAAATAATAATAATTAAAATTGAAATTAAAATTAAAATAATAATAATTAAAATAAATATTAAAATCAAAATAATAATAATAATCAATATTAAACGTAAAATTGAAACAACAATAACAATTAGAATTAAAATTGAAATAATAATAATCAAAATTAAAATCAAACTTAAAATTAAAATAATAAAAATAATTAAAATTAAAATTGAAATTAAAATGATAATAATTGAAATTAAAATTAAAATTAAAATAATAATGATATTTAAAATAAAAATTAAAATTATAATAAAGAAAATAATTAAAATTAAAATTATAATAATGAAAATAAATAAAATTAAAATTAAAATAATAGTACCAATCAAAATCGAATTTAAATTTTAAATAATAATAGTAATTAAAATTAGAATTAAAATTAAAATATAAATGATAATAATAATTAAAATGAAATTAAAATTGAAATAATAATAATTAAGATTAATATTAATATTAAAATACTAATAATAAATGAAATGAAAATGAAAATTTAAATAATAATAAAAATTAAAATTCAATTAAACACCGTGATAATAATTACAATTAAAATTAAAATAATAATAATAAATAAAATTAAATTTAAAATTATAATTAAAATAAAATATTAATAAAAATAATAATAAGAATTAAAATTAAAATTAATGAAATAATAATTAAAATTAAAATTAAAATTAAAATTAAGATATTAAAATCAAAATCAAGATTAAAATTCCAATAAAAATAATAATAATAATAATTAAAATTAGAATTATAATTTGAATTGAAATAATAATTACAATTAAAATTGATATTAAAATAAAAATATTATTTAAAATAAAGATTAGAATTAAAATTAAAATGATGATAATTAAAATTAACATAAAAAATTAAAGTTAAAATAATAATAATAATCAATATTAAAATTAAACTTAAAATAATATTATTAATTACAGTTAAAATTTAAATTAAAATAATAATAATCATTAAAATTTAAATTAAATTCAAAATAATAATAATAATTCAGATTGGAATTACCATTAAAATAATGATAATAATTAAAATTATATAATTAACTCAAAATTGAAATGATAGTAATAATCAAAATCAAAATTAAAATTAAAACAATGATCAAATTTAAAATTACAATTAGATTTAGAATAATAATAATTGAAGTTGATATTAAAATTACAATAATAGTAGTAATCAATATTAAAATTAAAATTATAATAATAATAATGATTGAAATTAAAATTAAAATTAGAATAATGATAATAATTATAATTAAAATTAAAGTTAGGATAATAATATTTGAAATTAGAATTGAAAATAATATTAAAATTAAAATAATGATAATAATTAAAATTAAAATTCAGGTTATAATAATAATTAAAATTCATATACAAATTAACATTAAAATAATAATAGAAAATAAAATTGAAATTAAAATTAAAATTAAAATAATATCTAAAATTACAGTTAAAATCAAAATTGAAATAATAAAAATAATTAAAATTACAATTGAAATTAAAATTAGAATAATAAAAATGATCAAAATTAATGTTAAAATTATTATTATGATACCAATAATAATTAAAATTAAAATTAAAATTTAAATTATATTAATAATTAAAATTAAAATTAAAATTAAAATTAAAATAATAATAACAATTAAAATTCAAATTCAAATTCAAATTAGAATTAAAATAATAACAATAATTAAAATTAAAATTAAAATCAAAATCAGAATTGAAATAATAATAATAATTAAAATTAAAGTTGAAATTATAATTGAATTAATAATAATAATTAAATTTAAGATTCAAATTAAAATCAAAATAATAATAATAATTAACATTAAAATTAGAATTAAAATAATAATAATAATTAACATTGAAATTACAATTAAAATAATAATAATGATGTTAATTAAAATTAAAATGAAATAATAATAATTAGAATTAAAATAATAAAATTAATGAAAATTAAAATTAATATTCGAATAATGATAATAGTTAGAATTAAAATTGAAATAATATTAGTGATTAAAATTAAAACTAAAATAATAATGATAATTAAAATTAAAATTGAAATTAAAATAATAATAATTAAAATTAAAATAAGAATGATAATTAAAAATAAGATTAAAGTTAAAATTATTATTAAAATTATGACAATAATTGAAATTAAAATTAAAATTGAAATAATATTAAATATTAAAATAAAAATAAAAATAAAAATAATAATAATTAAAATTAAAATTGAGAAAAATTAAAATAGTAATTATTAAAATTAGTATTAAAAATTAAAATTAAAATAATAACTTAATTCAAAAAAATATTTATATAAAAGTGAAATTGAAATAATAATTAAAATTAGAATTAAAATCAAATCTATAATAATAGTTATAATTCATATTGAAATTAAAATTAAAATTAAATAGATAATAATAATTAAAATTAATAATAAAATCAAAATTATAGTAATATTAAAAATTGAAATTAAAATTAAAAAAATAATAATTAAAATAAAAATAAAAATAAAAATAAAAATAATAATAATAATTAATATTATACGTAAAATTTAAATAATAATAATAATTAAAATTAAAATTTAAATAATAATAATAATTAAAATCAAAATTTAAATAATAATAATAATTAAAATTAAAATTGAAATTAAAATAATAATAATAATTAACATTAAAGTTAAAGTTAAAATAATAATGATAATTAAAATAAAATTAAAATCATAATAAAGATAATAATTAATATTAAAATTTAAATAATAGTACCAATTAAATTCAAAATTAAAATTAGAATAATAATAATGATTAAAGTTAAAATTAAAATGAAAATAATGATAATAATTGAAATTGAAATAATAAAATTAATGAAAATTAAAATTAACATTTGAATAATTATAATAGTTAAATTTAAAATTAAAATAATAATAATGATTAAAATTAAAACTGAAATAATAATAATAATTTTAATTATAATTAAACTTTAATTAAACTATAATAATAATAATAATTGAAATTAAGATTAAAATTAAAATAATGATAATGATTAAAATTAAGATTAAAGTTAAAATTAATATTAAAATAATAATAATTAAAATTGAAATTAAAATTGAAATGATATTAAACATTAAAAATAAGTTTAAAATAAAAATAATAATAATAATTAAAATTGAATTAAAATTAAAATAAAATAATAATAATAATTAATATTAAAATTAAAATTGAAATAAAATAATTTAATTAAAAAAATTAATATTAAAAATAAAATTAAAATAATAATTAAAATTAGAATTAAAATCAAATCTATAATAATAATTCAAATTCAAATTGAAATTATAATTGAAATAATAATAATTATTGAAATTAATATCAAAATAAAAAAAATGATAAATAAAATTGAAAGTGAAATAAAAATAATAATAATTAAAATCAATATTAAGATTAAAATAATAATAATAAATAATATTAAACGTAAAATTTAAATAATAATAATCAAAATTAAAATTGAAATAATAATAATAATTGATATTAATTAAAATCAAATTTAAAATAAAAATAATAAAACTAATTGAAATTGAAATTGTAATTAAAATAATGATAATACCTAAAATTAAAATTGAAATAATAATGATAATTAAAATAAAAATTTAAATTATAATAAAGATAATAATTAAAATTAAAATTAGAATAATAGTACCAATTAAAATCAAAATTTAAAAAAAAAATAGTAATTATTATTAAAATTAAAATAAAAATAATAATAATAATTAAAATTAGAATTAAATTAATAAAATTAATGAAAATTAAAATTAATATTGTAATAATGATAAGTAAAAATTAAAATTAAACTAATAATAATGATTATAAATAAAACTTGAATGAAAATATTAATTATAATTAAAATTGAAATTAGAATAATAATAATAATTAAAATTAAAATTGAAATATTGATAATAATTAGAATTAAGATTAAAGTTATAATTAATATTAAAATAATCATAACTGAAATTGAAATTAAAATTGAAATGATATTAAAAATTAAAATAAAAATAAAAAAAAATAATAATAATTAAAACTGAAATAAAATTAAAATAATAATAATAATTAAAATTAAAATAATAATTTAATTAAAAAAAAATTTAAAATTAGATTAAAGTTAAAATAATAATTATTATTAGAATTAAAATTAAATCTATAATAATAATATTAATTAAAATTAAAATTAGAATTATAATTAAAATAATAATGATAATAAATTAATAATAAAATCAAAATAATAATAATAATTAAAATTAAAATTAAAATTAAAATAATAATAATAAAAATTAGTCAAAATAAGAATTAAAATAAAAATAATTACAATAATTAAAATTAAAATTAAGATTAAAATTGAATAATAATAATAATTTTAATTAAAATCAAAATTAGAATTGAAATAATAATAATAATTAGAATTGGAATTAAAATTGAAATAGAATTGATAATAATAATTAAATTGAGGATTCAAATTAAAATTAAAATAATAATAATAATTAACATTAAAATTAAAATTAAAATAATAATAATGATATTAATTAAAATTAAAATGAAATAATAATTATGATTGAAATTAAAATGATAAAATTAATGAAAATTAGAATTAATATTTGAATAATGATAATAGTTAAATTTTAAATTTAAATAATAATAATGATTAAAATTAAAACTAAAATAATAATAATACTTATAATTAAAATTGAAATTAAGATAATAATAATAATTAAGATTAAAATTAAAATAAGGATGATAATTAAAAATAGAATTGAAGTTAAAATTGATATTAAAATAATGATAATAATTAAAATTAAGATTAAATTGAAATAATATTAAAAATTAAAATTAAGATTGAAATTAAAATAATAATAATTAAAATTAAAATTGAAATTTTTTTTAAATAATAATGATTAAAATTAGAATTAAAATTTGAATTAAAATAATAATTTAATTAAAAAAAATTAAAATTAAAATTAAAATAATAATTAAAATTAGAATTAATATTAAATCTGAAATAATAATAATAATTCATATTGAAATTAATATTATAATTGAAATAATAATAATAATAAAAATTAATTTCAAAATCAAAATAAATAATGCTAATAAAAACTGAAATTAAAATTAAAATAATAATTGAGATAAAAATAAAATTAATAATAATAACTAATAATAAACGTAAAGTTTAAATAATAATAATAATAATTAATATTAAAATTTGAATAATAATAATAAATAAAATTGAAATCAAAAAAAAAAAAATAATTAAAAAAATTAAAATTAAAATTAAAATAATAATAATAATAATTAACATCCAAGTTAAAATTAAAATAATAATGGTAATTAAAATGAAAATTAAAATCGTAATAAAGGTAATAATTGAAATTTAAATTAAAATAATAGTACCAATTAAATTCAAAATAAATATAAAAATAATAATAATGATTAAAATGAAAATGTAAATAATTAAATTAATGAAAATTAAAATTAATATTTGAATAATTATAAAAGTTAGATTTAAAATCAAAATAATAATAATGATTAAAATTAAAACTGAAATAATAATAATGATTATAATTTTAATTAAATCAAAATAATAATTATAATTAAAATTAAAATAATAATTAAAATAATAATAATAATTAAAATTAACATTAAAGTTAGAATTAATATAAAAAAATGATAATTAAAATAGAAATTAAAGTTGATATAATATTAAAAATTGAAAATAAATTTAAAATAAAAATAATGATAATAATTAAAATTAAGATTAAAATTGAAATTGAAATAATTTAATTAAAAAAATTAAAAATAAAGTTAAAATTAAAATAATGACTAAAATTAGAATTAAAATTAAATCAATAATAATAATTAAAATTAAAATTAAAATTTTAATTAAGATAACAATAATTAAAATTAATATCAAAATAAAAAAAATAATAATTAAAATTGAAATTAGAATTAAAATAATAATAATTAAAATTAAAATTAAAATCAAAATAATAATAATAATTAATATTAAACGTAAAATTTAAATAATAAAAATAATTGAAATTGAAATTGAAATAATAATAATAATTAATAGTAATCAAAATAAAATTTAAAATTAAAATAATAAAAATAATTAAAATTGAAATTGAAATTAAAATGATAATAATTAAAATAAAAATTAAATTAAAATAATAATGATAATTAAAATAAAAATTTAAATTATAATAAAGATAATAATTAAAATTAAAATGAAAATGATAGTACCAATTAAAATCGAAATTAAAAGTAAAATAATAATAATGATTAAAATTAAAATTGAAATTAGATTTAGAATAATAATAATAATTGAAGTTGATATTAAAATTAGAATAATAGTAGTTATTAAAATTAAAATTAAAATTAAAATTAGAATAATAATAATGATTAAAATCAAAATTAAAATTAGAATAATGATAATAATTATAATCAAAATTAAAGTTAGAATAATAATGATAATTGAAATTAAAATTAAAATAAATATCAAAATTAAATTAATAATAATAATTAGAATTAAAATTCAGGTAATAATAATGATAATTAAAATTCATATACAAATTAACATTAAAATAATAATAAAAATTAAAATTGAAATTAAAATTAAAATCAAAATAATAATACCTAAAATTAATTGAAATCAAAATTAGAATAATAATAAAAATCGAAATTAATGTTAAAATTATAATTAAGATACCAATGATAATTACAACTAAAATTAAAATAATAATAACAATAAAAATTAAAATTAAGATAATAATAACAATAAAAATTAAAATTGAAATAAGAATTGAAATTAAAATAATAACAATAAATTAATTTAAATTAAAATTAAAATCAAATAATAATAATAATTATAATTAAAATTAAAATTAAAATTGAAATAATAATAATAATTAAAATTAAAATGAAAATGAAAATAATTATAATTAAAATTAAAATTAAAATTGAATTAATAATAATAATTAAATTTAAGATTCAAATTAAAATTGAAATAATAATAATAATAATAATAATAATAATAATAATAATAATAATAATTAACATTAAAATTTAAATAATGATATTGATATCAATTAAAATTGAAATGAAATAAAAATAATAATTAAGATTAAAATTAAAATAATAAATTCATGAAAATTAAAATTAATATTTGAATAACGATAATAATTAAAATTAAAGTTGAAATTAATAATAAAATAATAACAATTAAAATTGGATTTAAAATTGAAATATTAAAAATCAATATAAAAATAAAAATGAAAATAATAATTAAAATTAAAATTAAAATAAAATAAAATAAAATAATAATAATAATTAAAATTAGAATTAAGATTAAATTTAAAATAATGATTTAATTAAAAAAAATTAAAATTAAAATTGAAATTAAAATTATTATTAAAATTAGAATTAAAATTAAATCTATGATCATAAAAATAATTCAAATTCAAATTAAAATTGATAAAATAATAATAATTAAAATTAATTTTAAAATCAAAATAATAATAATTAAAATTGAAATTAAAATTAAAATAATAATTAAAATTAATATCAAAATAAAAATAATAATAATAATCAATATTAAACGTAAAATTGTAATAACAATAACAATTAGAATTAAAATTGAAATAATAATAATAAAATTTAAATTAAACTTAAAATTAAAAAAATAAAATAATTAAAATTAAAATTGAAATTAAAATGATAATAATTGAAATAAAATTAGAATTAAAATAATAATGATATTTAAAATAAAAATTAAAATTATAATAAAGAAAATAATTAAAATTGAAATTAAAATAATAGTACCAATCAAAATCGAATTTAAATTCAAAATAATAATAGTAATTAAAATTAAAATTAAAATTAAAATGTAAATGATAATAATAATTAAAAGGAAATTAAAATTTAAATAATAATAATAATTAAAATCAATATTAATACTAACATACTAATAATAAATAAAAGCAAAATGAAAATTAAAAAAATAATAAAAATTAAAATTCAATTAAACACAATGATAATAATCACAATTAAAATTAAAATAATAATAATAATTAAAATTAAATATAAAATTATAATTAAAATAAAATAATAATAATAATAATAATAATAATAATAATAATAATAATAATAATAATAATAATAATAATAATAATAATAATAAGAATTAAAATTAAAATTAATGAAATAATAATTAAAATTAAAATTAAAATTAAGATATTGATTAAAATTAAAATCAAGATTAAAATTCCAATAAAAATAATAATAATAATAATTAAAATTAGAATTAAAATATGAATTGAAATAATAATTACAATTAAAAATAATATTAAAATTAAAATATTAATTAAAAAAAAGATTAAAATTAAAATCAAAATAATGATAATTAAAATTAACATCAAAATTAAAGTTAAAATAATAATAATAATCAAAATTAAAATTAAACTTGAAATAATATTACTAATTAAAGTTAAAATTTGAATTTAAATAATAATAATTATTAAAATTTAAATTAATCTCAAAATAATATTAATAATTAAGATTGGGATTACAAATAAAATAATAATAATAATTAAAATTATAATTAACTCAAAATTAAAATAATAGT
Organism: Palaemon carinicauda; assembly: GCF_036898095.1. Lineage (NCBI taxonomy): Eukaryota > Metazoa > Arthropoda > Malacostraca > Decapoda > Palaemonidae > Palaemon > Palaemon carinicauda. Next base: position 149,717,973 of record NC_090729.1, read on the forward strand.
AATAATCAAAATCTAAATTAGAATTAAAATAATGATCAAAATTAAAATTACAATTAGATTTAGAATAATAATAATTCAAGTTGATATTAAAATTACAATAATAGTAGTAATTATAATTAAAATTAAAATTAAAATAATAATAATGATTAAAATTAAAAATTAAAATTAGAATAATGATAATAATTATAATTGAAATTAAAGTTAGGATAATAAAAATATTTGAAATTAGAATTAAAATTAATATTAAAATTAAAATAATAATAATAATTAAAATTAGAATTAAAATTAAAATTGAAATAATAATAATTAAAATGAAAATGAAAATGAAAATAATAATAATTGAAATTAAAATTAAGATTAAAATTTAATTAAAAATTATAATTAAATTTGAGATTAAAATTAAAATTAGAATAATAATATTAATAATAATTAACATTGAAATTAAAATTAAAATAATAATAATGATATTGATTGAAAATAAAATTAAATAATAATAATAATTAAAATTGAAATTGAAATTGAAATAATATCAATAATTGAAAATAAAGTTAAAATAAAAATAATAATAATAATTAAAATTAAAATTAAAATAAAATAAAAATAATAATAATAATTAGAATTAAAATTAAAATTAATAGAAAAATAATTAAAATTCAAATTAGAATTAAAATATTAATCAAAATTAAAATTAAGATTAAAATTTAAATAAAATAATAATAATAATAATAATTAAAATTAGAATTAAAATTTGAATTGAAATAGAAATTACAATTAAAATTAAGATTAAAATTAAAATATTAATTAAAATGAAAATGAAAAGGAAAATTATAATAATAATAAATAAAATTAACATTAACATTAAAATTAAAATCAAAATAATAATAATAATCAAAATTAAAATTAAACTTAAAATAATATTAATAATTAAAGTTAAAATTTGAATCAAAATAATAATAATAATCGAAATTAAAATTATATTCAAAATAATATTAATAATCAAAATTAAAATTACAATTAAAATAATAATAATAATTAAGATTTGAAATAATATTAAAATTAAAATAATAATAATAATTAAAATTATAATTAAATCGAAATTAAAATAATAGTAATAATCAAAATCAAAATTAAAATTAAAATAATAGTTAAAATTAAAATTAAAATTAGATTTAGAATAATAATAATAATTGAAGTTGATATTGAAATTAGAATAATAGTAATAATTTAAATTAAGTTTAAAATTAAAATAATAATAATGATTAAAATTAAAATTAAAATTAGAATAATGATAATAATTATAATTAAAATAAAGTTAGAGAAATAATAATAATAAATCAAAATTAATATTAATATTGATATTAAAATAATAATAATAATTAAAATTAAAATTCAGGTAATAATAATAATTAAAATTCATATACAAATTAACATTAAAATAATAACAAAATAAAATTAAAATTAAAATTAAAATTAAAATTAAAATAATATCTAAAATTACAGTTAAAATCAAAGTTTAAATAATAATAATTAAATTTACAATTGAAATTAAAATTAAAATAATAATAGTAATCAAAATTAATATTAAAACTATAATTAAGATACCAATAATAATTACAATTAAAATTAAAATTTTAATAATAATGAAAAATAAAATTAAAATTAAATTAAAATTAAAATAATAATAATAATAATAATAATAAAAATCAAAATTGAAATTGAAATTGAAATGAAAATAATAACAATAATTAAAATTAAAATTAAAATTAAAATTAAATAATAATAATAATTAAAATTAGAATTAAAATTAAAATTGAAATAATAATAATAACAAATATGAAAATGAAAATGAAAATAATAATAATTGAAATTAGAATTAAAATTAGAATTTAATTAAAAAGTATAATTAAATTTAAGATTAAAATTAAAATTACAATAATAATAATAATAATAATAATAATAATTAACATTAAAATTAAAATTAAAATGATAATAATGATATTAATTAAAATTAGAATGAAATAATAATAATAATTAAAATTCAAATTAAAATAATAAAATTAATGAAAATTGAAATTAATATTTGAATAATGATAATAGTAAAATTAAAATTAAAATAATAAAAATTATTAAAATTAAAACTAAAATAATAACAATAATCATAAATAAAATTGAAATTGAAATAATAATAATAATAATAATTAATATTAAAATAATGGTAATAATTAAAAATAAAATTAAAGTTAAAATTAATATTAAAATAATAATAATAGTAATTAAAATTGAAATTAAAATTAAAATACTATTAAAAAATAATATAAAAATAAAGATGCAAACAATAATAATTTAAATTAAAATTGAAATAAAATTAAGATAATAATAATGATTAAAATTAGAATTAAAATTAAAATTAAAATAACAATTTAATTAAAAAAAATTCAAATTAAAATTAAAAATAGAATAATAATTAAAATTAGAATTAAAATTAAATCCATAATAATAATAATAATAATAATAATAATAACAATTCAAATTCAAATTAAAATTAAAATTAAGATAATAATAATAACTAAAATTAATAATAAAATCAAAATAATAATAATAATAAAAATTGAAATTAAAATTTAAATATTAATAATTAAAATTAAAGTAAAAAATAATAATAATAATTAATATTAAACGTAAAATTTAAATAATAATAATTAAAATTAAAATTGAAATAATTATGATTAAAATTACAATCAAATTTAAAATAAAAATAATGAAAATAATCAAAATTAAAATTAGAATCAATATAATAAAAATTAATATTAAAGTTAAATTTGAAATAATAATGATGATTAAAATAAAAATTGAAATCATAATAGAGATAATATTTAAAATTAAAATTATAATAATAGTACCAATTAAAATCAAAATTAGAATTAGAATAATAATAATGATTAAAGGAAATAATAATAATAATAATAATCAAAATTAGAATTAAATGAATAAAATTAATGAAAATTAAAATTAATATTTGAATAATGATACTAGTTGAATTTAAAATTAAAACAATAATAATGATTAAAATTATGACTGAAATAATTATAATAATTATAATTAAAATTAAATTAAAATAATAATAATTAAAATTAAAATTAAAATTAAGATAGTGATAATGATTAAAATTAAGATTAAAGTTAGAATTAATACTAAAATAATAATAATTAAAATCGAAAATAAAAAAGAAATAATATTAAAAATTGAAAATAAAGTTAAAATAAAAATAATAATAATAATTGAAATTAAAATAATAATAATAAGTAGAATTAAAATTAAAATTAATAAAATAATAATTAAAATTCAAATTTAAATAAAAATATTAATTAAGATTGAAATTAAGATAAAAATTTCAATAAAAATAATAATAATAATAATTAAAATTAGAATTAAAATTTGAATTGAAATAGAAATTACAATTAAAATTAAGATTAAAATTAAAATATTAATTAAAATGAAAATTAAAATGAAATTAAAAATAATAATTATTAAAATTAACGTTGAAATTAAAATCAAAATAATAATAATAATCAAAATTATATCAAACATAAAATAATATCAAAAATTAAAGTTGAAATTTAAATCAATATAATAATAACAATTATCAAAATTAAATTCAAAAAATAATAATATTTGAGATTAAAATTACAATTAATATAATAATAATAATTAAAATTTGAAATAATATTAAAATTAAAATAATAATAATAATTAAAATTATAATTAACTCAAAATTAAAATAATAATAATATTCAAAATCAAAATTAAAATTAAAATAATAGTTAAAATTAAATTAAAATTAGATTTAGAATAATAATAATAATTGAAATTAGAATAATAGTAATAATTAGAATTAAAATTAAGATAAAAATAATGATTAAAATTAAAATTAAAATCAGAATAATGATAATAATTATAGTTAAAATTAAAATTAGAGAAATCGTAATAATAAATTGAAATTGAAATTAATACTGAAATTAAAATAATAATAATAATTAAAATTAAAATTCGGGTGATAATAATAATTAAAATTTATATACAAATTAACATTAAAATAATAACAAAAATTAAAATTGAAATTAAAATTAAAATTAAAATAATAATATCTTAAAGTACAGTTAAAATCAAAATTTAAATATTAATAATAATCAAAATTACAGTTGAAATTAAAATTAAAATAATAATAGTAATCAAATTTAAGGTTAAAATTATAATTAAACCAATAATAATTAAAATTAATATTAAAATTTGAATAACAATGAAAATTAAAATTAGAATTAAATTAAAATTAAAATAATAATAATAATAAAAATTTAAATTAAAATTGAAATTAAAATTAAAATAATAACAATAATTAAAATTAAAATTAAAATTGAAATTAAATAATAATAATTAAAATTAAAATTTAAATTAAAATTGAAATAATAATAATAATTAAAATCAAAATGAAAAAGAAAATAATAATAATTGAAATTAAAATTAAAATTAAGATTTAATTAAAATTTAAATAAAATTTAAAATAAAAATAATGAAAATAATTAAAATCATATTTAGAATTAATATAATAAAAATTAATATTAAAGTTAAATTTGAAATAATAATGATAATTAGAATAAAAATTAAAATCATAATAGAGATAGTAATTAAAATTAAAATTAGAATAATAGTACCAATTCAAATCAAAATTAAATTTAAAATAATAATAATGGTACAAATTAAAATTAAAATGAAAATATTAATAATAAATAAAATTAAAATTAAAATAATAAAATTGATGAAAATTAAAATTAATATTTGAATAATGATAATAGTTAAATTTAGATTTAAAGCAATAATAATGATTAAAATTAATACTGAAATAATAATATTAATTATAATTAAAATTATATTAAAATAATAATAATAATTAAAATTAAAATTAAAATTAATATAATGATAATAATTAAAATTAAGATTAAAGTTAGAATTATTAAGAAAATGATAATGATTAAAATTAAAATTAAAATTGAAATAATATGAAAAATTGAAAATAAAGTTAAAATAAAAATAATAATAATAATTAAGATTAAAATTAAAATAAAATTAAAATAAAAATAATAATTAAATTAAATAAAAATTAAAATTAAAATAATAATTTAATTAAAAAAATTAAAATTAAAATTAAAATTAAATTAATAATAATAATCAAAATTAAAGTTAGTTTTCTAATTAAGATACCAATGATAATTCCAATTAAAAGTAAAATTTGAATAATAATGAAAATTAAAATTAAAATTGAATTAAAATTAAAAAAAATAATAACAAAAAAATTAAAATTAAGATTGAAATTAAAATTAAAATTAAAATAATAACAATAATTAAAATTGAATTTAAAATTAAATAATAATAATAATTAAAAATCAAATTAAAATTAAAATGGAAATAATAATAATAATAATTAAAATTAAAATGTAAATGAAAATAATAATAATTGAAATTCAAATTAAAACTAAAATTTAATTAATAATAATAATTAAATTTTAGATTAAAATAAAAATAAAACTAATAATAATAATTAATAATAATGATGTTAATTAAAATTAAAATGAAATAATAATAATAATTAGAATTCAAATTTAAATAATAAAATTAATGAAAATTAAAATTAATATTTGAATAATGATAATAGTAAAATTAAAATTAAAATAATAATAATGATTAAAATTAAAACTAAAATAATAAAAATAATAATAAATAAAATTGAAATTAAAATAATAATAATAATAATAATTAAAATAAAATTTAAAATAATAGTAATAATTAAAAATAAAATTAAAGTTAAGATTGATATTAAAATAATAATAATAATTAAAATTGAAATTAAAATTGAAATAATATTAAAAATCAAAATTAAAATGAAAATAAAAATAATAATAAAAATTAAAATTGAAATCAAATTAAAATAATAATAATGAATAAAATTAGAATTGAAATTAAAATTAAAATAATAATTTAATTAAAAAAATTAAAATTAAAATTAAAATTAAAATAATGATTAAAATTAGAATTAGAATTAAATTTATAATAATAATAATAACAATTCAAATTAATATTAAAATAATAATAATTAAAATAAAAATAAAAATAATAATAATAATTATTATTAAACGTAAAATTTAATTGAAAATAATAATTAAAATTGAAATTGAAATAATAATAATTATTAATATTAAAATCAAATTTAAAATTAAAAAAATGAAAATAATTAAAATTAAAATTGAAATTAAAATAATAATATTTAAAATTAAAGTTAAATTTGAAATAATAATGATAATCAAAATAAAAATTAAAATCATAATAGAGATAATAATTAAAATTAAAATTAAAATAATAATAATGATTAGAATTAAAATTAAAATAATAATAATAATCAAAATTAAAATAATAAAATTAATCAAAATTAAAATTAATATTTGAATAATGATAATAATTGAATTTAAAATTAAAACAATAATAATGAATAAAATTAAAACTGAAATAATATTAATAATTATAATTAAAATTAAATTAAAAAAATAATAATAATTAAATTAAAATTAAAATTAAAATAGTGATGATAATTAAAATCAAGATTAAAGTTAGAATTAATACTAAAATAATAATAATTAAAATTGAAATAATATTAAAAATTGAAAATAGATTTAAAATAAAAATATTAATAATAGTTAAAATTAAAATTTAAAAAAAATCAAAATAATAATAATGATTAAAATTAAAATTAAAATTAATAAATTAATAATTGGAATTAAAATTAAAATTAAAAAATTAATTAAAATTAAAATTACGATTAAAATTTCAATAAAATAATAATAATAATAATTAAAATTAGAATTAAAATTAGAATTGAAATAGAAATTAATATTAAAATTAAGATTAAAATTAAAATATTAATCAAAATGAAAATTGAAATTAATATTGAAATTAAAATAATAATAATAATTAAAATTAAAATTCAAGTAATAATAATAATTAAAATTCATATACAAATTAACATTAGAATAATAACAAAAATTAAAATTGAAATTAAAATTAAAATTAAAATAATAATATCTAAAATTACAGTTAAAATCAAAATTTAAATAATAATAATAATCAAAATTACAGTTGAAATTAAAATTAGAATAATAATAGTAATCAAATTTAAGGTTAAAATTATAATTAAACCAATAATAATTACAATTAAAATTAAAATTTGAATAACAATGAAAATTAAAATTGGAATTAAATTAAAATTAAAATAATAATAATAATAAAAATTTAAATTGAAATTGAAACTAAAATTAAAATAATAACAATAATTAAAATTAAAATTAAAATTGAAATTAAATAATAATAATTAAAATTAAAATTAAAATTAAAATTGAAATAATAATAATAATTAAAATTAAAATGAAAAAGAAAATAATAATAATTGAAATTAAAATTAAAATTAAGATTTAATTAAGATTTAAATAAAATTTAAAATAAAAATAATGAAAATAATTAAAATCATATTTAGAATTAATATAATAAACATTAATATTAAAGTTAAATTTGAAATAATGATGATAATTAAAATAAAAATTAAAATCATAATAGAGATAGTAATTAAAATTAGAATTAGAATAATAGTACCAATTCAAATCAAAATTAAATTTAAAATAATAATAATGGTACAAATTAAAATTAAAATGAAAATATTAATAATAAATAAAATTAAAATTAAAATAATAAAATTGATGAAAATTAAAATTAATATTTGAATAATGATAATAGTTAAATTTAGATTTAAAGCAATAATAATGATTAAAATTAATACTGAAATAATAATATTAATTATAATTAAAATTATATTAAAATAATAATAATAATTAAAATTAAAATTAAAATTAATATAATGATAATAATTAAAATTAAGATTAAAGTTAGAATTATTAAGAAAATGATAATGATTAAAATTAAAATTAAAATTGAAATAATATGAAAAATTGAAAATAAAGTTAAAATAAAAATAATAATAATAATTTAGATTAAAATTAAAATAAAATTAAAATAAAAATAATAATTAAATTAAATAAAAATAAAAATTAAAATAATAATTTAATTAAAAAAATTTAAATTAAAATTAAAATTAAATTAATAATAATAATCAAAATTAAAGTTAGTTTTCTAATTAAGATACCAATGATAATTACAATTAAAAGTAAAATTTGAATAATAATGAAAATTAAAATTAAAATTGAATTAAAATTAAAAAAAATAATAACAAAAAAATTAAAATTAAGATTGAAATTAAAATTAAAATTAAAATAATAACAATAATTAAAATTGAATTTAAAATTAAATAATAATAATAATTAAAAATCAAATTAAAATTAAAATGGAAATAATAATAATAATAATTAAAATTAAAATGTAAATGCAAATAATAATAATTGAAATTAAAATTCAAATTAAAATTTAATTAATAATAATAATTAAATTTAAGATTAAAATAAAAATAAAACTAATAATAATAATTAATAATAATGATGTTAATTAAAATTAAAATGAAATAATAATAATAATTAGAATTCAAATTTAAATAATAAAATTAATGAAAATTAAAATTAATATTGGAATAATGATAATAGTAAAATTAAAATTAAAATAATAATAATGATTAAAATTAAAACTAAAATAATAAAAATAATAATAAATAAAATTGAAATTAAAATAATAATAATAATAATAATAATTAAAATAAAATTTAAAATAATAGTAATAATTAAAAATAAAATTAAAGTTAAGATTGATATTAAAATAATAATAATAATTAAAATTGAAATTAAAATTGAAATAATATTAAAAATCAAAATTAAAATGAAAATAAAAATAATGAATAAAATTAGAATTGAAATTAAAATTAAAATAATAATTTAATTAAAAAAAATTTAAATTAAAATTAAAATTAAAATAATGATTAAAATTAGAATTAGAATTAAATTTATAATAATAATAATAATAACAATTCAAATTAATATTAAAATAATAATAATTAAAATAAAAATTAAAATAATAATAATAATTATTATTAAACGTAAAATTTAATTGAAAATAATAATTAAAACTAAAATTGAAATAATAATAATTATTAATATTAAAATCAAATTTAAAATTAAAAAAAAGAAAATAATTAAAATTAAAATTGAAATTAAAATAATAATAATTAAAATTAAAGTTAAATTTGAAATAATAATGATAATCAAAATAAAAATTAAAATCATAATAGAGATAATAATTAAAATTAAAATTAAAATAATAATAATGATTAGAATTAAAATTAAAATGATAATAATAATCAAAATTAAAATAATAAAATTAATCAAAATTAAAATTAATATTTGAATAATGATAATAATTGAATTTAAAATTAAAACAATAATAATGAATAAAATTAAAACTGAAATAATATTAATAATTATAATTAAAATTAAATTAAAAAAATAATAATAATTAAATTAAAATTAAAATTAAAATAGTGATGATAATTAAAATCAAGATTAAAGTTAGAATTAATACAAAAATAATAATAATTAAAATTGAAATAATATTAAAAATTGAAAATAGATTTAAAATAAAAATATTAATAATAGTTAAAATTAAAATTTAAAAAAAAATCAAAATAATAATAATGATTAAAATTAAAATTAAAATTAATAAATTAATAATTGGAATTAAAATTAAAATTAAAAAATTAATTAAAATTAAAATTACGATTAAAATTTCAATAAAATAATAATAATAATAATTAAAATTAGAATTAAAATTAGAATTGAAATAGAAATTAATATTAAAATTAAGATTAAAATTAAAATATTAATTAAAATGAAAATTGAAATTAATATTGAAATTAAAATAATAATAATAATCAAAATTAAAATTCAAGTAATAATAATAATTAAAATTCATATACAAATTAACATTAGAATAATAACAAAAATTAAAATTGAAATTAAAATTAAAATTAAAATAATAATATCTAAAATTATAGTTAAAATCAAAATTTAAATAATAATAATAATCAAAATTACAGTTGAAATTAAAATTAGAATAATAATAGTAATCAAATTTAAGGTTAAAATTATAATTAAACCAATAATAATTACAATTAAAATTAAAATTTGAATAACAATGAAAATTAAAATTGGAATTAAATTAAAATTAAAATAATAATAATAATAAAAATTTAAATTAAAATTGAAACTAAAATTAAAATAATAACAATAATTAAAATTAAAATTAAAATTGAAATTAAATAATAATAATTAAAATTAAAATTAAAATTAAAATTGAAATAATAATAATAATTAAAATTAAAATGAAAAAGAAAATAATAATAATTGAAATTAAAATTAAAATTAAGATTTAATTAAAATTTAAATAAAATTTAAAATAAAAATAATGAAAATAATTAAAATCATATTTAGAATTAATATAATAAAAATTAATATTAAAGTTAAATTTGAAATAATGATGATAATTAAAATAAAAATTAAAATCATAATAGAGATAGTAATTAAAATTAGAATTAGAATAATAGTACCAATTCAAATCAAAATTAAATTTAAAATAATAATAATGGTACAAATTAAAATTAAAATTAAAATATTAATAATAAATAAAATTAAAATTAAAACAATAAAATTGATGAAAATTAAAATTAAGATTTGAATAATGATAATAGTTAAATTTAGATTTAAAGCAATAATAATGATTAAAATTAATACTGAAATAATAATATTAATTATAATTAAAATTATATTAAAATAATAATAATAATTAAAATTAAAATTAAAATTAATATAGTGATAATAATTTAAATTAAGATTAAAGTTAGAATTATTAATAAAATAATAATGATTAAAATTGAAATTAAAATTGAAATAATATGAAAAATTGAAAATAAAGTTAAAATAAAAATAATAATAATAATTAAGATTAAAATTAAAATAAAATTAAAATAATAATAATAATTGAATTAAATAAAAATTAAAATTGAAATAATAATTTAATTAAAAAAATTTAAATTAAAATTAAAATTAAAATAATAATTAAAATTAGAATTAAAATTAAATCTATAATAATAATAATAATTCAAACTCAAATTGAAATTATAATTAAAATAATAATAATAATTAAAATCAATATTTAGATAAAAAAATAATAATTAAAATTGACACTAAATTTAAAATCATAATAATCAAAGTCAAAATTAAAATTAAAATAATAATAATAACTAATGCTAAACGTAAAAATTAAATAATAATAATAATTAAAATTAAAATTGAAATAATAATGATAATTATTATTAAATTCAAATTTAAAACGAAAATAATGAAATAATTAAAATTTAAATTGAAATTAAAATGATAATAATAATAACTAAAATTAAAATAAGAATTTAAATCATAATAAAGATAATAATTAAAATTAAAATTGAGAAAAATTAAAATAGTAATGATTAAAATTAGTATTAAAAATTAAAATTAAAATAATAACTTAATTCAAAAAAATATTTATATAAAAGTAAAATTGATATAATAATTAAAATTAGAATTAAAATCAAATCAATAATAATAGTTATAATTCATATTGAAATTAAAATTAAAATTAAATAGATAATAATAATTAAAATTAATAATGAAATCAAAATTATAATAATATTAAAAATTGAAATTAAAATTAAAAAAATAATAATTAAAATAAAAATAAAAATAAAAATAAAAATAATAATAATAATTAATATTATACGTAAAATTTAAATACTAATAATAATTAAAATTAAAATTTAAATAATAATAATAATTAAAATCAAAATTTAAATAATAATAATAATTAAAATTAAAATTAAAATTGAAATTAAAATAATAATAATAATTAACATTAAAGTTAAAGTTAAAATAATAATGATAATTAAAATAAAATTAAAATCATAATAAAGATAATAATTAATATCAAAATTAAAATAATAGTACCAATTAAATTCAAATTTAAAATTAGAATAATAATAATGATTAAAGTTAAAATTAAAATGAAAATAATGATAATAATTGAAATTGAAATAATAAAATTAATGAAAATTAAAATTAACATTTGAATAATTATAATAGTTAAATTTAAAATTAAAATAATAATAATGATTAAAATTAAAACTGAAATAATAATAATAATTTTAATTATAATTAAATTTTAATTAAATTATAATAATAATAATAATAATTGAAATTAAGATTAAAATTAAAATAATGAAAATGATTAAAATTAAGATTAAAGTTAGAATTAATATTAAAATAATAATAATTAAAATTGAAATTAAAATTGAAATGATATTAAACATTAAAAATAAGTTTAAAATAAAAATAATAATAATAATTAAAATTAAATTAAAATTAAAATAAAATAATAATAATAATTAATATTAAAATTAAAATTGAAATAAAATAATTTAATTAAAAAAATTAATATTAAAAATAAAATTAAAATAATAATTAAAATTAGAATTAAAATCAAATCTATAATAATAATTCAAATTCAAATTGAAATTATAATTGAAATAATAATAATTATTGAAATTAATATCAAAATAAAAAAAATAATAAATAAAATTGAAAGTGAAATAAAAATAATAATAATTAAAATCAATATTAAGATTAAAATAATAATAATAAATAATATTAAACGTAAAATTTAAATAATAATAATCAAAATTAAAATTGAAATAATAATAATAATTGATATTAATTAAAATCAAATTTAAAATAAAAATAATAAAACTAATTGAAATTGAAATTGTAATTAAAATAATGATAATACCTAAAATTAAAATTGAAATAATAATGATAATTAAAATAAAAATTTAAATTATAATAAAGATAATAATTAAAATTAAAATTAGAATAATAGTACCAATTAAAATCAAAATTTAAAAAAAAATAATAATTATTATTAAAATAAAAATAAAAAATAATAATAATAATTAAAATTAGAATTAAATTAATAAAATTAATGAAAATTAAAATTAATATTGTAATAATGATAAGTAAAAATTAAAATTAAACTAATAATAATGATTATAAATAAAACTTGAATGAAAATATTGATTATAATTAAAATTGAAATTAGAATAATAATAATAATTAAAATTAAAATTGAAATATTGATAATAATTAGAATTAAGATTGAAGTTATAATTAATATTAAAATAATCATAACTGAAATTGAAATTGAAATTGAAATGATATTAAAAATTAAAATAAAAATAAAAAAAAATAATAATAATTAAAACTGAAATAAAATTAAAATAATAATGATAATTAAAATTAAAATAATAATTTAATTAAGAAAAAATTTAAAATTAGATTAAAGTTAAAATAATAATTATTATTAGAATTAAAATTAAATCTATAATAATAATATTAATTCAAATTAAAATTAGAATTATAATTAAAATAATAATGATAATAAATTAATAATAAAATGAAAATAATAATAATAATTAAAATTAAAATTAAAATTAAAATAATAATAATAAAAATTAAAGTCAAAATAAGAATTAAAATAAAAATAATTACAATAATTAAAATTAAAATTAAGATTAAAATTGAATAATAATAATAATTTTAATTAAAATCAAAATTAGAATTGAAATAATAATAATAATTAGAATTGGAATTAAAATTGAAATAGAATTGATAATAATAATTAAATTGAGGATTCAAATTAAAATTAAAATAATAATAATAATTAACATTAAAATTAAAATTAAAATAATAATAATGATATTAATTAAAATTAAAATGAAATAATAATTATGATTGAAATTAAAATGATAAAATTAATGAAAATTAGAATTAATATTTGAATAATGATAATAGTTAAAATTTAAATTTAAATAATAATAATGATTAAAATTAAAACTAAAATAATAATAATACTTATAATTAAAATTGAAATTAAGATAATAATAATAATTAAGATTAAAATTAAAATAAGGATGATAATTAAAAATAGAATTGAAGTTAAAATTGATATTAAAATAATGATAATAATTAAAATTAAGATTAAATTGAAATAATATTAAAAATTAAAATTAAGATTAAAATTAAAATAATAATAATTAAAATTAAAATTGAAATTTTTTTTAAATAATAATGATTAAAATTAGAATTAAAATTTGAATTAAAATAATAATTTAATTAAAAAAAATTAAAATTAAAATTAAAATAATAATTAAAATTAGAATTAATATTAAATCTGAAATAATAATAATAATTCATATTGAAATTAATATTATAATTGAAATAATAATAATAATAAAAATTAATTTCAAAATCAAAATAAATAATGCTAATAAAAACTGAAATTAAAATTAAAATGATAATTGAGATAAAAATAAAATTAATAATAATAACTAATATTAAACGTAAAGTTTAAATAATAATAATAATAATTAATATTAAAATTTGAATAATAATAATAATTAAAATTGAAATCAAATTTAAAAAAAAAATAATTAAAAAAATTAAAATTAAAATTAAAATAATAATAATAATAATTAACATCAAAGTTAAAATTTAAATAATAATGGTAATTAAAATGAAAATTAAAATCGTAATAAAGGTAATAATTGAAATTTAAATTAAAATAATAGTACCAATTAAATTCAAAATAAATATAAAAATAATAATAATGATTAAAATGAAAATGAAAATAATTAAATTAATGAAAATTAAAATTAATATTTGAATAATTATAAAAGTTAGATTTAAAATCAAAATAATAATAATGATTAAAATTAAAACTGAAATAATAATAATGATTATAATTTTAATTAAATCAAAATAATAATTATAATTAAAATTAAAATAATAATTAAAATAATAATAATAATTAAAATTAACATTAAAGTTAGAATTAATATAAAAAAATGATAATTAAAATAGAAATTAAAGTTGATATAATATTAAAAATTGAAAATAAATTTAAAATAAAAATAATGATGATAATTAAAATTAAGATTAAAATTGAAATTGAAATAATTTAATTAAAAAAATTAAAAATAAAGTTAAAATCAAAATAATGACTAAAATTAGAATTAAAATTAAATCAATAATAATAATTAAAATTAAAATTAAAATTTTAATTAAGATAACAATAATTAAAATTAATATCAAAATAAAAAAAATAATAATTAAAATTGAAATTAGAATTAAAATAATAATAATTAAAATTAAAATTAAAATAAAAATAATAATAATAATTAATATTAAACGTAAAATTTAAATAATAAAAATAATTTAAATTGAAATTGAAATAATAATAATAATTAATATTAATCAAAATCAAATTTAAAATTAAAATAATAAAAATAATTAAAATTGAAATTGAAATTAAAATGATAATAATTAAAATAAAAATTAAATTAAAATAATAATGATAATTAAAATGAAAATTTAAATTATAATAAAGATAATAATTAAAATTAAAATGAAAATGATAGTACCAATTAAAATCGAAATTAAAAGTAAAATAATAATAATGATTAAAATTAAAATTGAAATTAGATTTAGAATAATAATAATAATTGAAGTTGATATTAAAATTAGAATAATAGTAATTATTAAAATTAAAATTAAAATTAAAATTAGAATAATAATAATGATTAAAATCAAAATTAAAATTAGAATAATGATAATAATTATAATCAAAATTAAAGTTAGAATAATAATGATAATTGAAATTAAAATTAAAATAAATATCAAAATCAAATTAATAATAATAATTAGAATTAAAATTCAGGTAATAATAATGATAATTAAAATTCATATACAAATTAACATTAAAATAATAATAAAAATTAAAATTGAAATTAAAATTAAAATCAAAATAATAATACCTAAAATTAATTAAAATCAAAATTAGAATAATAATAAAAATCGAAATTAATGTTAAAATTATAATTAAGATACCAATGATAATTACAACTAAAATTAAAATAATAATAACAATAAAAATTAAAATTAAGATAATAATAACAATAAAAATTAAAATTGAAATAAGAATTGAAATTAAAATAATAACAATAAATTAATTTAAATTAAAATTAAAATCAAATAATAATAATAATTATAATTAAAATTAAAATTAAAATTGAAATAATAATAATAATTAAAATTAAAATGAAAATGAAAATAATTATAATTACAATTAAAATTAAAATTGAATTAATAATAATAATTAAATTTAAGATTCAAATTAAAATTGAAATAATAATAATAATAATAATAATAATAATAATAATAATAATAATAATAATAATAATAATTAACATTAAAATTTAAATAATGATATTGATATCAATTAAAATTGAAATGAAATAAAAATAATAATTAAGATTTAAATTAAAATAATAAAATTCATGAAAATTAAAATTAATATTTGAATAACGATAATAATTAAAATTAAAGTTGAAATTAATAATAAAATAATAACAATTAAAATTGGATTTAAAATTGAAATATTAAAAATCAATATAAAAATAAAAATGAAAATAATAATTAAAATTAAAATTAAAATAAAACAAAATAAAATAATAATAATAATTAAAATTAGAATTAAGATTAAATTTAAAATAATGATTTAATTAAAAAAAATTAAAATTAAAATTGAAATTAAAATGATTATTAAAATTAGAATTAAAATTAAATCTATGATAATAAAAATAATTCAAATTCAAATTAAAATTGATAAAATAATAATAATTAAAATTAATTTTAAAATCAAAATAATAATAATTAAAATTGAAATTAAAATTAAAATAATAATAATGATTAAAATTAAAACTGAAATAATAATAATGATTATAATTTTAATTAAATCAAAATAATAATTATAATTAAAATTAAAATAATAATTAAAATAATAATAATAATTAAAATTAACATTAAAGTTAGAATTAATATAAAAAAATGATAATTAAAATAGAAATTAAAGTTGATATAATATTAAAAATTGAAAATAAATTTAAAATAAAAATAATGATGATAATTAAAATTAAGATTAAAATTGAAATTGAAATAATTTAATTAAAAAAATTAAAAATAAAGTTGAAATCAAAATAATGACTAAAATTAGAATTAAAATTAAATCAATAATAATAATTAAAATTAAAATTAAAATTTTAATTAAGATAACAATAATTAAAATTAATATCAAAATAAAAAAAATAATAATTAAAATTGAAATTAGAATTAAAATAATAATAATTAAAATTAAAATTAAAATAAAAATAATAATAATAATTAATATTAAACGTAAAATTTAAATAATAAAAATAATTTAAATTGAAATTGAAATAATAATAATAATTAATATTAATCAAAATCAAATTTAAAATTAAAATAATAAAAATAATTAAAATTGAAATTGAAATTAAAATGATAATAATTAAAATAAAAATTAAATTAAAATAATAATGATAATTAAAATAAAAATTTAAATTATAATAAAGATAATAATTAAAATTAAAATGAAAATGATAGTACCAATTAAAATCGAAATTAAAAGTAAAATAATAATAATGATTAAAATTAAAATTGAAATTAGATTTAGAATAATAATAATAATTGAAGTTGATATTAAAATTAGAATAATAGTAATTATTAAAATTAAAATTAAAATTAAAATTAGAATAATAATAATGATTAAAATCAAAATTAAAATTAGAATAATGATAATAATTATAATCAAAATTAAAGTTAGAATAATAATGATAATTGAAATTAAAATTAAAATAAATATCAAAATCAAATTAATAATAATAATTAGAATTAAAATTCAGGTAATAATAATGATAATTAAAATTCATATACAAATTAACATTAAAATAATAATAAAAATTAAAATTGAAATTAAAATTAAAATCAAAATAATAATACCTAAAATTAATTAAAATCAAAATTAGAATAATAATAAAAATCGAAATTAATGTTAAAATTATAATTAAGATACCAATGATAATTACAACTAAAATTAAAATAATAATAACAATAAAAATTAAAATTAAGATAATAATAACAATAAAAATTAAAATTGAAATAAGAATTGAAATTAAAATAATAACAATAAATTAATTTAAATTAAAATTAAAATCAAATAATAATAATAATTATAATTAAAATTAAAATTAAAATTGAAATAATAATAATAATTAAAATTAAAATGAAAATGAAAATAATTATAATTACAATTAAAATTAAAATTGAATTAATAATAATAATTAAATTTAAGATTCAAATTAAAATTGAAATAATAATAATAATAATAATAATAATAATAATAATAATAATAATAATAATAATAATAATTAACATTAAAATTTAAATAATGATATTGATATCAATTAAAATTGAAATGAAATAAAAATAATAATTAAGATTTAAATTAAAATAATAAAATTCATGAAAATTAAAATTAATATTTGAATAACGATAATAATTAAAATTAAAGTTGAAATTAATAATAAAATAATAACAATTAAAATTGGATTTAAAATTGAAATATTAAAAATCAATATAAAAATAAAAATGAAAATAATAATTAAAATTAAAATTAAAATAAAACAAAATAAAATAATAATAATAATTAAAATTAGAATTAAGATTAAATTTAAAATAATGATTTAATTAAAAAAAATTAAAATTAAAATTGAAATTAAAATGATTATTAAAATTAGAATTAAAATTAAATCTATGATAATAAAAATAATTCAAATTCAAATTAAAATTGATAAAATAATAATAATTAAAATTAATTTTAAAATCAAAATAATAATAATTAAAATTGAAATTAAAATTAAAATAATAATTAAAATTAATATCAAAATAAAAATAATAATAATAATCAATATTAAACGTAAAATTGTAATAACAATAACAATTAGAATTAAAATTGAAATAATAATAATAAAATTTAAATTAAACTTAAAATTAAAAAAATAAAATAATTAAAATTAAGATTGAAATTAAAATGATAATAATTGAAATTAAAATTAGAATTAAAATAATAATGATATTTAGAATAAAAATTAAAATTATAATAAAGAAAATAATTAAAATTGAAATTAAAATAATAGTACCAATCAAAATCGAATTTAAATTCAAAATAATAATAGTAATTAAAATTAAAATTAAAATTAAAATGTAAATGATAATAATAATTAAAATGAAATTAAAATTTAAATAATAATAATAATTAAGATCAATATTAATACTAAAATACTAATAATAAATAAAAGCAAAATGAAAATTAAAAAAATAATAAAAATTAAAATTCAATTAAACACAATGATAATAATCACAATTAAAATTAAAATAATAATAATAATTAAAATTAAATTTAAAATTATAATTAAAATAAAATAATAATAATAATAATAATAATAATAATAATAATAATAATAATAATAATAAGAATTAAAATTAAAATTAATGAAATAATAATTAAAATTAAAATTAAAATTAAGATATTGATTAAAATTAAAATCAAGATTAAAATTCCAATAAAAATAATAATAATAATAATTAAAATTATAATTAAAATATGAATTGAAATAATAATTACAATTAAAAATAATATTAAAATTAAAATATTAATTAAAATAAAGATTGAAATTAAAATCAAAATAATGATAATTAAAATTAACATCAAAATTAAAGTTAAAATAATAATAATAATCAAAATTAAAATTAAACTTGAAATAATATTACTAATTAAAGTTAAAATTTGAATTTAAATAATAATAATTATTAAAATTTAAATTAATCTCAAAATAATATTAATAATTAAGATTGGGATTACAAATAAAATAATAATAATAATTAAAATTATAATTAACTCAAAATTAAAATAATAGTAATAATCAAAATCTAAATTAGAATTAAAATAATGATCAAAATTAAAATTACAATTAGATTTAGAATAATAATAATTCAAGTTGATATTAAAATTACAATAATAGTAGTAATTAAAATTAAAATTAAAATCAAAATAATAATAATGATTAAAATTAAAAATTAAAATTAGAATAATGATAATAATTATAATTGAAATTAAAGTTAGGATAATAATAATATTTGAAATTAGAATTAAAATTAATATTAAAATTAAAATAATAATAATAATTAAAATTAATAGAAAATTAAATTGAAATTAAAATTAGAATTAAAATAATATCTGAAATTACAGGTAAAATAAAAATGAAAATAATAAAAATAATTAAAATTACAATTGAAATTAAAATTAGAATAATAATAATGATCAAAATTAATGTTAAAATTAAAATTAAAATTAAAATTAAAATAATTATAACAATAACAATAGTAATCAGAATAAAATTTACATTTAAAATAATAATAATAATTTAAGTTAAAATTAGAATTATAATATAACAATAATAAAAATTAAAATTAAAATCAAAATTAGAATTGAAATAATAATAGTAATTAAAATTAAAGTTAAAATTATAATTGAATTAATAATGATAATTAGATTTAAAACTCAAATTAAAATTAAAATAATAATAATAATTAACATTAAAATTAAAATTAAAATAATAATAATGATATTAATTAAAATTAAAATGAAATAATAATAATAATAAAAATTCAAATAATAAAATTAATGAAAATTAAAATTAATATTCAAATAATGATAATAGTTAAGATTAAAATAAAAATAATAATAGTGATCAGAATTAAAACTAAAATGATAATATAATTATAATTAAAATTGAAATTAGAATAATAATAATAATTAAAATCAAAATTAGAATGAGGATGATAATTAAAAATAAAATTAAAGTTAAAATTAATATTAAAATAATGACAATAATTAAAATTAAAATTGAAATAATATTAAATATTAAAATAAAAATAGAAATAAAAATAATAATAATTAAAATTAAAATTGAAAAAAAATTAAAATAATAAGGATTAAAATTAGTATTGAAGTTGAAATTAAAATACGAACTTAATTCAAAAAAATTTTAAATTAAAATTAAACTTGAAATAATGATTAAAATTAGAATTAAAATTAAATCTATAATAATAGTAATAATTCATATTTAAATTAAAATTATAATTAAAATAATAATAATAGTTAAAATTAATATTAAAATCAAAATGATAATAATAATAAAAATTGAAATTAAAATTAAAATAATAATAATTAAAATAAAAATAAAAATAATAATAATAATCAATATTATACGTAAAATTTAAATAATGATAATTAATAGAATTAAAATTTAAATAATAATAATAATTAAAATTAAAATCAAATTTAAAATAAAAATAATAAAAACAATTAAAATTAAAATTGAAATTAAAATAATAATAATAATTAACATTAAAGTTAAAATTAAAATAATAATAATAATTAAAATAATAATTAAAATCATAATAAAGATAATAATTATTATTAAAATTAAAATAATAGTACCAATTAAATTCAAAATTAAAATTAAAATAATAATAATAAGGATTAAAATTAAAATTAAAATTAAAATAATGATAATCAAAATTAAAATTAGAATAATAAAATTAATGAAAATTGAAATTAATATTTGAAAAATGATGATAGTTAAATTCAAAATTAAAATAATAATAATGATTAAAATTAAAACTGAAATAATAATAATAATTTTAATTATAATTAAATTATAATAATAATAATAATTAAAATTAAGATTAAAATAGAAATAATGATAATGATTAAAATTAAGATTAAAGTTAAAATTAATATTAAAAAAATAATAATTAAAATTGAAATTAAAATTGAAATAATATTGAAAATTAAAAATAAATTTAAAATAAAAATAGTAATTAAAATTAAAAATAAAATAAAGTTGAAATAATAATAATAATTAAAATTAGAATGAAAATGAAAATAATAATAATTGAAATTAAAATTAAAATTAAAAGTTAATTAATAATAATAATTAAATTTAAGATTAAAATTAAAATTAGAATAATAATAATAATAATTAACATTACAATTAAAATTAAAATAATAATAATGATGTTAATTAAAATTAAAATGAAATAATAATAATAAATAAAATTCAAATCAAAATAATAAAATTAATGAAAATTAAAATTAATATTTGAATAATGATAATAGTAAAATTAAAATTAAAATAATAATAATTATTAACATTAAAACTAAAATAGTAATAATAATCATAAATAAAATTGAAATTAAAATAATAATAATAATAATTAAAATTAAAATTAAAATAATGGTAATATTTAAAAATAGGATTTAAGTTAAAATTAATATTAAAATAATGATAAAAATTAAAGTTGAAATTAAAATTGAAATAATATTGAAAATTAAGATTACAATAAAAATAAAAAAAAATAATAATTAAAATTAAAATTGAAATAAAATAAAAATAATAATAATATTGAAAATTGAAATTAAAATTTAAATAATAATAATTAAAATTAAAGTAAAAAATAATAATAATAATTAATATAAAACGTAAAATTTGAATAATAGTAATAATTAGAATTAAAATTGAAATAATAATAATAATTAAAATTAAAATCAAATTTAAAGTAAAAATAATGAAAATAATTAAAATTAAAATTAAAATTAAAGTAATAATAATTAATATTAAAGTCATATTTGAAATAATAATGATCATTAGAAATAAAAATTAAATTCATAATAGAGATAATAATTAAAATTAAAATGAGAATAAGAGTACCAATTAAAATCCAAATTAAAATGAAAATAATGATAATGATTAAAATTAAAATAAAAATAAAAATAATAATAATAATTAAAATTAAAATTAAAATAATAATATTAATGAAAATTAAAAATAATATTTGAATAAGGATAATAGTTAAATTTAAAATAAAAAAATAATGATTAAAATTAAAACTGAAATAATAATAATGATTATAACTAAAATTAAATTAATATAATAATAATAATTAAAATTAAAATTAAAATTAAAATAGTGATAATAATTAAAATTAGGATTAAAGTTAAAATTAATACTAAAATAATAATAATTAAAATTGAAATTAAAATTGAAATAATATTAATAATTGAAAATAAAGTTAAAATAAAAATAATAATAATAATTAAAATTAAATTTAAAATAAAATTAAAATAATAATAATAATTAGAATTAAAATTAAAATTAATAAAATAATAATTAAAATTCAAATTAGAATTAAAATATTTATCAAAATCAAAATTAAGATTAGAATTTCAATAAAAATAATAACAATAAATAAAATTAGAATTAAAATTTTCATTGCAATAGAAATTACAATTAAAATCAAGATTAAAATTAAAATATTAATTAAAATGAAAATGAAAATTGAAATTGAAATAATAATAATTAAAATTAACAATAAAATTAAAATTAAAATAATGATAATAATCAAAATTGAAATTAAACCTAGAATAATATTAATAATTAAAGTTAAAATTTAAATCAAAATAATAATAATTGAAATTAAAATTAAATTCAAAATAATATTAATAATTAAAATTAATTTTACAATTAATATAATAATAATAATTAAAATTTGAAATAATATTAAAATCAAAATAATAATAATAATTAAAATTATAATTAACTCAAAGCTAAAATAATAGTAATAATCAAAATCAAAATTAAAATTAAAATAATAGTTAAAATTAAAATCAAAATTAGATTTAGAATAATAATAATAATTGAAGTTGATATTAAAATTAGAATAATAGTAATAATTAAAATTAAATTTATAATTAAAATTATAATAATAATTAAAATTAAAATTAGAATAATGATAATAATTATAAATAAAATTAAATTTAGAGAAATAATAATAATAAATCAAAATTGATATTAATAATGAAATTAAAATAATAATAATAATCAAAATTAAAATTCAGGTAATAATAATAATTAAAATTCATATACAAATTAACATTAAAATAATAGCAAAAATTTAAATTAAAATTAAAATTAAAATTAAAATAATAATATCTAAAATTACAGTTAAAATCAAAATTTAAATAATAATAATAATTAAAATTACAATTGAATTTGAAATTAAAATAATAATAGTAATCAAAATTAATGTTAAAATTATAATTAAGATACCAATAATAATCACAATTAAAATTAAAATTTAAATAATAATGAAGTTTAAAATTAAAATTAAATTAAAATTAAAATAATAATAACAATAAAAAGCAAAATTAAAATTGAAATTAAAATCAAAATAATAACAATAATTAAAATTAAAATTAAAATTAAATAATAATAATAATTAAAATTAGAATTAAAATTAAAATTGAAATAATAATAATTAAAATGAAAATGAAAATGAAAATAATAATAATTGAAATTAAAATTAAGATTAAAATTTAATTAAAAATTATAATTAAATTTGAGATTAAAATTAAAATTAGAGTAATAATATTAATGATAATTAACATTGAAATTAAAATTAAAATAATAATAATGATATTGATTAAAATTAAAATTGAATAATAATAATAATTAAAATTGAAATTGAAATTGAAATAATATCAATAATTGAAAATAAAGTTAAAATAAAAATAATAATAATAATTAAAATTAAAATTAAAATAAAATAAAAATAATAATAATAATTAGAATTAAAATTAATATTAATAGAAAAATAATTAAAATTCAAATTAGAATTAAAATATTAATCAAAATTAAAATTAAGATTAAAATTTAAATAAAATAATAATAATAATAATTAAAATTAGAATTAAAATTTGACTTGAAATAGAAATTACAATTAAAATTAAGATTAAAATTAAAATATTAATTAAAATGAAAATGAAAAGGAAAATTGAAATAATAATAAATAAAATTAACATTAACATTAAAATTAAAATCAAAATAATAATAATAATCAAAATTAAAATTAAACTTAAAAAAATATTAATAATTAAAGTTAAAATTTGAATCAAAATAATAATAATAATCGAAATTAAAATTATATTCAAAATAATATTAATAATCAAAATTAAAATTACAATTAAAATAATAATAATAATTAAGATTTGAAATAATATTAAAATTAAAATAATAATAATAATTAAAATTATAATTAACTCGAAATTAAAATAATAGTAATAATCAAAATCAAAATTAAAATTAAAATAATAGTTAAAATTAAAATTAAAATTAGATTTAGAATAATAATAATAATTGAAGTTGATATTGAAATTAGAATAATAGTAATAATTAAAATTAAGTTTAAAATTAAAATAATAATAATGATTAAAATTAAAATTAAAATTAGAATAATGATAATAATTATAATTAAAATAAAGTTAGAGAAATAATAATAATAAATCAAAATTAATATTAATATTGATATTAAAATAATAATAATTAAAATTAAAATTCAGGTAATAATAATAATTAAAATTCATATACAAATTAACATTAAAATAATAACAAAATAAAATTAAAATTAAAATTAAAATTAAAATAATAATATCTAAAATTACGGTTAAAATCAAAGTTTAAATAATAATAATTAAAATTACAATTGAAATTAAAATTAAAATAATAATAGTAATCAAAATTAATATTAAAACTATAATTAAGATACCAATAATAATTACAATTAAAATTAAAATTTTAATAATAATGAAAAATAAAATTAAAATTAAAATTAAATTAAAATTAAAATAATAATAATAATAAAAATCAAAATTGAAATTGAAATTGAAATGAAAATAATAACAATAATTAAAATTAAAATTAAAATTAAAATTAAATAATAATAATAATTAAAATTAGAATTAAAATTAAAATTGAAATAATAATAATAACAAATATGAAAATGAAAATGAAAATAATAATAATTGAAATTAGATTTAAAATTAGAATTTAATTAAAAAGTATAATTAAATTTAAGATTAAAATTAAAATTACAATAATAATAATAATAATAATAATAATAATAATAATAATAATTAACATTAAAATTAAAATTAAAATGATAATAATGATATTAATTAAAATTAGAATGAAATAATAATAATAATTAAAATTCAAATTAAAATAATAAAATTAATGAAAATTGAAATTAATATTTGTATAATGATAATAGTAAAATTAAAATTAAAATAATAAAAATTATTAAAATTAAAACTAAAATAATAACAATAATCATAAATAAAATTGAAATTGAAATAATAATAATAATAATAATAATTAATATTAAAATAATGGTAATAATTAAAAATAAAATTAAAGTTAAAATTAATATTAAAATAATAATAATAGTAATTAAAATTGAAATTAAAATTAAAATACTATTAAAAAATAATATAAAAATAAAGATGCAAACAAAAATAATTTAAATTAAAATTGAAATAAAATTAAGATAATAATAATGATTAAAATTAGAATTAAAATTAAAATTAAAATAACAATTTAATTAAAAAAAATTCAAATTAAAATTAAAAATAGAATAATAATTAAAATTAGAATTAAAATTAAATCCATAATAATAATAATAATAATAATAACAATTCAAATTCAAATTAAAATTAAAATTAAAATAATAATAATAACTAAAATTAATAATAAAATCAAAATAATAATAATAATAAAAATTGAAATTAAAATTCAAATATTAATAATTAAAATTAAAGTAAAAAATAATAATAATAATTAATATTAAACGTAAAATTTAAATAATAATAATTAAAATTAAAATTGAAATAATTATAATTAAAATTACAATCAAATTTAAAATAAAAATAATGAAAATAATTAAAATTAAAATTAGAATCAATATAATAAAAATTAATATTAAAGTTAAATTTGAAATAATAATGATGATTAAAATAAAAATTGAAATCATAATAGAGATAATATTTAAAATTAAAATTATAATAATAGTACCAATTAAAATCAAAATTAGAATTAGAATAATAATAATGATTAAAGGAAATAATAATAATAATAATAATCAAAATTAAAATTAAATGAATAAAATTAATGAAAATTAAAATTAATATTTGAATAATGATACTAGTTGAATTTAAAATTAAAACAATAATAATGATTAAAATTATGACTGAAATAATTATAATAATTATAATTAAAATTAAATTAAAATAATAATAATAATTAAAATTAAAATTAAAATTAAGATAGTGATAATGATTAGAATTAAGATTAAAGTTAGAATTAATACTAAAATAATAATAATTAAAATTGAAAATAAAAAAGAAATAATATTGAAAATTGAAAATAAAGTTAAAATAAAAATAATAATAATAATTGAAATTAAAATAATAATAATAAGTAGAATTAAAATTAAAATTAATAAAATAATAATTAAAATTCAAATTTAAATAAAAATATTAATTAAAATTGAAATTAAGATAAAAATTTCAATAAAAATAATAATAATAATTAAAATTAGAATTAAAATTTGAATTGAAATAGAAATTACAATTAAAATTAAGATTAGAATTAAAATATTAATTAAAATGAAAATTAAAATGAAATTAAAAATAATAATTATTGAAATTAACGTTGAAATTAAAATCAAAATAATAATAATAATCAAAATTATATCAAACATAAAATAATATCAAAAATTAAAGTTGAAATTTAAATCAATATAATAATAACAATTATCAAAATTAAATTCAAAAAATAATAATATTTGAGATTAAAATTACAATTAATATAATAATAATAATTAAAATTTGAAATAATATTAAAATTAAAATAATAATAATAATTAAAATTATAATTAACTCAAAATTAAAATAATAATAATATTCAAAATCAAAATTAAAATTAAAATAATAGTTAAAATTAAATTAAAATTAGATTTAGAATAATAATAATAATTGAAATTAGAATAATAGTAATAATTAGAATTAAAATTAAGATAAAAATAATGATTAAAATTAAAATCAGAATAATGATAATAATTATAGTTAAAATTAAAATTAGAGAAATCGTAATAATAAATTGAAATTGAAATTAATACTGAAATTAAAATAATAATAATAATTAAAATTAAAATTCGGGTGATAATAATAATTAAAATTTATATACAAATTAACATTAAAATAATAACAAAAATTAAAATTGAAATTAAAATTAAAATTAAAATAATAATATCTTAAAGTACAGTTAAAATCAAAATTTAAATATTAATAATAATCAAAATTACAGTTGAAATTAAAATTAAAATAATAATAGTAATCAAATTTAAGGTTAAAATTATAATTAAACCAATAATAATTAAAATTAAAATTAAAATTTGAATAACAATGAAAATTAAAATTAGAATTAAATTAAAATTAAAATAATAATAATAATAAGAATTTAAATTAAAATTGAAATTGAAATTAAAATAATAACAATAATTAAAATTAAAATTAAAATTGAAATTAAATAATAATAATTAAAATTAAAATTTAAATTAAAATTGAAATAATAATAATAATTAAAATCAAAATGAAAAAGAAAATAATAATAATTGAAATTAAAATTAAAATTAAGATTTAATTAAAATCTAAATAAAATTTAAAATAAAAATAATGAAAATAATTAAAATCATATTTAGAATTAATATAATAAAAATTAATATTAAAGTTAAATTTGAAATAATAATGATAATTAGAATAAAAATTAAAATCATAATAGAGATAGTAATTAAAATTAAAATTAGAATAATAGTACCAATTCAAATCAAAATTAAATTTAAAATAATAATAATGGTACAAATTAAAATTAAAATGAAAATATTAATAATAAATAAAATTAAAATTAAAATAATAAAATTGATGAAAATTAAAATTAATATTTGAATAATGATAATAGTTAAATTTAGATTTAAAGCAATAATAATGATTAAAATTAATACTGAAATAATAATATTAATTATAATTAAAATTATGTTAAAATAATAATAATAATTAAAATTAAAATTAAAATTAAAATTAATATAATGATAATAATTAAAATTAAGATTAAAGTTAGAATTATTAATAAAATAATAATGATTAAAATTAAAATTAAAATTGAAATAATATGAAAAATTGAAAATAAAGTTAAAATAAAAAAAAATAATAATAATTAAGATTAAAATTAAAATAAAATAAAAATAAAAATAATAATTAAATTAAATAAAAATTAAAATTAAAATAATAATTTATTTAAAAAAATTTAAATTAAAATTAAAATTAAATTAATAATAATAATCAAAATTAAAGTTAGTTTTCTAATTAAGATACCAATAATAATTACAATTAAAAGTAAAATTTGAATAATAATGAAAATTAAAATTAAAATTGAATTAAAATTAAAAAAAATAATAACAAAAAAATTAAAATTAAGATTGAAATTAAAATTAAAATTAAAATAATAACAATAATTAAAATTGAATTTAAAATTAAATAATAATAATAATTAAAAATCAAATTAAAATTAAAATGGAAATAATAATAATAATAATTAAAATTAAAATGTAAATGAAAATAATAATAATTGAAATTAAAATTCAAATTAAAATTTAATTAATAATAATAATTAAATTTAAGATTAAAATAAAAATAAAACTAATAATAATAATTAATAATAATGATGTTAATTAAAATTAAAATGAAATAATGATAATAATTAGAATTCAAATTTAAATAATAAAATTAATGAAAATTAAAATTAATATTTGAATAATGATAATAGTAAAATTAAAATTAAAATAATAATAATGATTAAAATTAAAACTAAAATAAGAAAAATAATAATAAATAAAATTGAAATTAAAATAATAATAATAATAATAATTAAAATAAAATTTAAAATAATAGTAATAATTGAAAATAAAATTAAAGTTAAGATTGATATTAAAATAATAATAATAATTAAAATTGAAATTAAAATATAAATAATATTAAAAATCAAAATTAAAATGAAAATAAAAATAATAATAAAAATTAAAATTGAAATCAAATTAAAATAATAATAATGAATAAAATTAGAATTGAAATTAAAATTAAAATAATAATTTAATTAAAAAAAATTTAAATTTAAATTAAAATTAAAATAATGATTAAAATTAGAAATAGAATTAAATTTATAATAATAATAATAATAACAATTCAAATTAATATTAAAATAATAATAATTAAAATAAAAATAAAAATAATAATAATAATTATTATTAAACGTAAAATTTAATTGAAAATAATAATTAAAATTAAAATTGAAATAATAATAATTATTAATATTAAAATCAAATTTAAAATTAAAAAAATGAAAATAATTAAAATTAAAATTGAAATGAAAATAATAATAATTAAAATTAAAGTTAAATTTGAAATAATAATGATAATCAAAATAAAAATTAAAATCATAATAGAGATAATAATTAAAATTAAAATTAAAATAATAATAATGATTAGAATTAAAATTAAAATAATAATAATAATCAAAATTAAAATAATAAAATTAATCAAAATTAAAATTAATATTTGAATAATGATAATAATTGAATTTAAAATTAAAACAATAATAATGAATAAAATTAAAACTGAAATAATATTAATAATTATAATTAAAATTAAATTAAAAAAATAATAATAATTAAATTAAAATTAAAATTAAAATAGTGATGATAATTAAAATCAAGATTAAAGTTAGAATTAATACTAAAATAATAATAATTAAAATTGAAATAATATTAAAAATTGAAAATAGATTTAAAATAAAAATATTAATAATAGTTAAAATTAAAATTTAAAAAAAATCAAAATAATAATAATGATTAAAATTAAAATTAAAATTATTAAATTAATAATTGGAATTAAAATTAAAATTAAAAAATTAATTAAAATTAAAATTACGATTAAAATTTCAATAAAATAATAATAATAATAATTAAAATTAGAATTAAAATTAGAATTGAAATAGAAATTAATATTAAAAATAAGATTAAAATTAAAATATTAATTAAAATGAAAATTGAAATTAATATTGAAATTAAAATAATAATAATAATTCAAATTAAAATTCAAGTAATAATAATAATTAAAATTCATATACAAATTAACATTAGAATAATAACAAAAATTAAAATTGAAATTAAAATTAAAATTAAAATAATAATATCTAAAATTACAGTTAAAATCAAAATTTAAATAATAATAATCAAAATTACAGTTGAAATTAAAATTAGAATAATAATAGTAATCAAATTTAAGGTTAAAATTATAATTAAACCAATAATAATTACAATTAAAATTAAAATTTGAATAACAATGTAAATTAAAATTGGAATTAAATTAAAATTAAAATAATAATAATAATAAAAATTTATATTAAAATTGAAACTAAAATTAAAATAATAACAATAATTAAAATTAAAATTAAAATTGAAATTAAATAATAATAATTAAAATTAAAATTAAAATTAAAATTGAAATAATAATAATAATTAAAATTAAAATGAAAAAGAAAATAATAATAATTGAAATTAAAATTAAAATTAAGATTTAATTAAAATTTAAATAAAATTTAAAATAAAAATAATGAAAATAATTAAAATCATATTTAGAATTAATATAATAAAAATTAATATTAAAGTTAAATTTGAAATAATGATGATAATTAAAATAAAAATTAAAATCATAATAGAGATAGTAATTAAAATTAGAATTAGAATAATAGTACCAATTCAAATCAAAATTAAATTTAAAATAATAATAATGGTACAAATTAAAATTAAAATGAAAATATTAATAATAAATAAAATTAAAATTAAAACAATAAAATTGATGAAAATTAAAATTAATATTTGAATAATGATAATAGTTAAATTTAGATTTAAAGCAATAATAATGATTAAAATTAATACTGAAATAATAATATTAATTATAATTAAAATTATATTAAAATAATAATAATAATTAAAATTAAAATTAAAATTAATATAGTGATAATAACTAAAATTAAGATTAAAGTTAGAATTATTAATAAAATAATAATGATTAAAATTAAAATTAAAATTGAAATAATATGAAAAATTGAAAATAAAGTTAAAATAAAAATAATAATAATAATTAAGATTAAAATTAAAATAAAATTAAAATAATAATAATAATTAAATTAAATAAAAATTTAAATTGAAATAATTTAATTAAAAAAATTTAAATTAAAATTAAAATTAAAATAATAATTAAAATTAGAATTAAAATTAAATCTATAATAATAATAATAATTCAAACTCAAATTGAAATTATAATTAAAATAATAATAATAATTAAAATTAATATTTAGATTAAAAAATAATAATTAAAATTGACACTAAATTTAAAATCATAATAATCAAAGTCAAAATTAAAATTAAAATAATAATAATAATTAATGCTAAACGTAAAAATTAAATAATAATAATAATTAAAATTGAAATTGAAATAATAATGATAATTAATATTAAATTCAAATTTAAAATGAAAATAATAAAATAATTAAAATTTAAATTGAAATTAAAATGATAATAATAATAACTAAAATTAAAATAAGAATTTAAATCATAATAAAGATAATAATTAAAATTAAAATTGAGAAAAATTAAAATAGTAATGATTAAAATTAGTATTAAAAATTAAAATTAAAATAATAACTTAATTCAAAAAAATATTTATATAAAAGTAAAATTGAAATAATAATTAAAATTAGAATTAAAATCAAATCTATAATAATAGTTATAATTCATATTGAAATTAAAATTAAAATTAAATAGATAATAATAATTAAAATTAATAATAAAATCAAAATTATAATAATATTAAAAATTGAAATTAAAATTAAGAAAATAATAATTAAAATAAAAATAAAAATAAAAATAAAAATAATAATAATAATTAATATTATACGTAAAATTTAAATAATAATATAATTAAAATTAAAATTTAAATAATAATAATAATTAAAATCAAAATTTAAATAATAATAATAATTAAAATTAAAATTGAAATTAAAATAATAATAATAATTAACATTAAAGTTAAAGTTAAAATGATAATGATAATTAAAATAAAATTAAAATCATAATAAAGATAATAATTAATATTAAAATTAAAATAATAGTACCAATTAAATTCAAAATTAAAATTAGAATAATAATAATGATTAAAGTTAAAATTAAAATGAAAATAATGATAATAATTGAAATTGAAATAATAAAATTAATGAAAATTAAAATTAACATTTGAATAATTATAATAGTTAAATTTAAAATTAAAATAATAATAATGATTAAAATTAAAACTGAAATAATAATAATAATTTTAATTATAATTAAATTTTAATTAAATTATAATAATAATAATAATTGAAATTAAGATTAAAATTAAAATAATGATAATGATTAAAATTAAGATTAAAGTTAGAATTAATATTGAAATAATAATAATTAAAATTGAAATTAAAATTGAAATGATATTAAACATTAAAAGTAAGTTTAAAATAAAAATAATAATAATAATTAAAATTAAATTAAAATTAAAATAAAATAATAATAATAATTAATATTAAAATTAAAATTGAAATAAAATAATTTAATTAAAAAAATTAATATTAAAAATAAAATTAAAATAATAATTAAAATTAGAATTAAAATCAAATCTATAATAATAATTCAAATTCAAATTGAAATTATAATTGAAATAATAATAATTATTGAAATTAATATCAAAATAAAAAAAATAATAAATAAAATTGAAAGTGAAATAAAAATAATAATAATTAAAATCAATATTAAGATTAAAATAATAATAATAAATAATATTAAACGTAAAATTTAAATAATAATAATCAAAATTAAAATTGAAATAATAATAATAATTGATATTAATTAAAATCAAATTTAAAATAAAAATAATAAAACTAATTGAAATTGAAATTGTAATTAAAATAATGATAATACCTAAAATTAAAATTGAAATAATAATGATAATTAAGATAAAAATTTAAATTATAATAAAGATAATAATTAAAATTAAAATTAGAATAATAGTACCAATTAAAATCAAAATTTAAAAAAAAAATAATAATTATTATTAAAATTAAAATAAAAAATAATAATAATAATTAAAATTAGAATTAAATTAATAAAATTAATGAAAATTAAAATTAATATTGTAATAATGATAAGTAAAAATTAAAATTAAACTAATAATAATGATTATAAATAAAACTTGAATGAAAATATTAATTATAATTAAAATTGAAATTAGAATAATAATAATAATTAAAATTAAAATTGAAATATTGATAATAATTAGAATTAAGATTAAAGTTATAATTAATATTAAAATAATCATAACTGAAATTGAAATTAAAATTGAAATGATATTAAAAATTAAAATAAAAATAAAAAAAAATAATAATAATTAAAACTGAAATAAAATTAAAATAATAATAATAATTAAAATTAAAATAATAATTTAATTAAGAAAAAATTTAAAATTAAATTAAAGTTAAAATAATAATTATTATTAGAATTAAAATTAAATCTATAATAATAATATTAATTCAAATTAAAATTAGAATTATAATTAAAATAATAATGATAATAAATTAATAATAAAATCAAAATAATAATAATAATTAAAATTAAAATTAAAATTAAAATAATAATAATAAAAATTAAAGTCAAAATAAGAATTAAAATAAAAATAATTACAATAATTAAAATTAAAATTAAGATTAAAATTGAATAATAATAATAATTTTAATTAAAATCAAAATTAGAATTGAAATAATAATAATAATTAGAATTGGAATTAAAATTGAAATAGAATTGATAATAATAATTAAAATGAGGATTCAAATTAAAATTAAAATAATAATAATAATTAACATTAAAATTAAAATTAAAATAATAATAATGATATTAATTAAAATTAAAATGAAATAATAATTATGATTGAAATTAAAATGATAAAATTAATGAAAATTAGAATTAATATTTGAATAATGATAATAGTTAAAATTTAAATTTAAATAATAATAATGATTAAAATTAAAACTAAAATAATAATAATACTTATAATTAAAATTGAAATTAAGATAATAATAATAATTAAGATTAAAATTAAAATAAGGATGATAATTAAAAATAGAATTGAAGTTAAAATTGATATTAAAATAATGATAATAATTAAAATTAAGATTAAATTGAAATAATATTAAAAATTAAAATTAAGATTAAAATTAAAATAATAATAATTAAAATTAAAATTGAAATTTTTTTTAAATAACAATGATTAAAATTAGAATTAAAATTAAAATTAAAATAATAATTAAAATTAGAATTAATATTAAATCTGAAATAATAATAATAATTCATATTGAAATTAATATTATAATTGAAATAATAATAATAATAAAAATTAATTTCAAAATCAAAATAAATAATGCTAATAAAAACTGAAATTAAAATTAAAATAATAATTGAGATAAAAATAAAATTAATGATAATAACTAATATTAAACGTAAAGTTTAAATAATAATAATAATAATTAATATTAAAATTTGAATAATAATAATAATTAAAATCGAAATCAAATTTAAAAAAAATAATTAAAAAAATTAAAATTAAAATTAAAATAATAATAATAATAATTAACATCAAAGTTAAAATTTAAATAATAATGGTAATTAAAATGAAAATTAAAATCGTAATAAAGGTAATAATTGAAATTGAAATTTAAATTAAAATAATAGTACCAATTAAATTCAAAATAAATATAAAAATAATAATAATGATTAAAATGAAAATGAAAATAATTAAATTAATGAAAATTAAAATTAATATTTGAATAATTATAAAAGTTAGATTTAAAATCAAAATAATAATAATGATTAAAATTAAAACTGAAATAATAATAATGATTATAATTTTAATTAAATCAAAATAATAATTATAATTAAAATTAAAATAATAATTAAAATAATAATAATAATTAAAATTAACATTAAAGTTAGAATTAATATAAAAAAATGATAATTAAAATAGAAATTAAAGTTGATATAATATTAAAAATTGAAAATAAATTTAAAATAAAAATAATGATGATAATTAAAATTAAGATTAAAATTGAAATTGAAATAATTTAATCAAAAAAATTAAAAATAAAGTTAAAATTAAAATAATGACTAAAATTAGAATTAAAATTAAATCAATAATAATAATTAAAATTAAAATTAAAATTTTAATTAAGATAACAATAATTAAAATTAATATCAAAATAAAAAAAATAATAATTAAAATTGAAATTAGAATTAAAATAATAATAATTAAAATTAAAATTAAAATCAAAATAATAATAATAATTAATATTAAACGTAAAATTTAAATAATAAAAATAATTTAAATTGGAATTGAAATAATAATAATAATTAATATTAATCAAATTCAAATTTAAAATTAAAATAATAAAAATAATTAAAATTGAAATTGAAATTAAAATGATAATAATTAAAATAAAAATTAAATTAAAATAATAATGATAATTAAAATAAAAATTTAAATTATAATAAAGATAATAATTAAAATTAAAATGAAAATGATAGTACCAATTAAAATCGAAATTAAAAGTAAAATAATAATAATGATTAAAATTAAAATTGAAATTAGATTTAGAATAATAATAATAATTGAAGTTGATATTAAAATTAGAATAATAGTAATTATTAAAATTAAAATCAAAATTAAAATTAGAATAATAATAATGATTAAAATCAAAATTAAGATTAGAATAATGATAATAATTATAATCAAAATTAAAGTTAGAATAATAATGATAATTGAAATTAAAATTAAAATAAATATCAAAATTAAATTAATAATAATAATTAGAATTAAAATTCAGGTAATAATAATGATAATTAAAATTCATATACAAATTAACATTAAAATAATAATAGAAATTAAAATTGAAATTAAAATTAAAATCAAAATAATAATACCTAAAATTAATTAAAATCAAAATTAGAATAATAATAAAAATCGAAATTAATGTTAAAATTATAATTAAGATACCAATGATAATTACAACTAAAATTAAAATAATAATAACAATAAAAATTAAAATTAAGATAATAATAACAATAACAATTAAAATTGAAATAAGAATTGAAATTAAAATAATAACAATAAATTAATTTAAATTAAAATTAAAATCAAATAATAATAATAATTATAATTAAAATTAAAATTAAAATTGAAATAATAATAATAATTAAAATTAAAATGAAAATGAGAATAATTATAATTAAAATTAAAATTAAAATTGAATTAATAATAATAATTAAATTTAAGATTCAAATTAAAATTGAAATAATAATAATAATAATAATAATAATAATAATAATAATAATAATAATAATTAACATTAAAATTTAAATAATGATATTGATATCAATTAAAATTGAAATGAAATAAAAATAATAATTAAGATTAAAATTAAAATAATAAAATTCATGAAAATTAAAATTAATATTTGAATAACGATAATAATTAAAATTAAAGTTGAAATTAATAATAAAATAATAACAATTAAAATTGGATTTAAAATTGAAATATTAAAAATCAATATAAAAATAAAAATGAAAATAATAATTAAAATCAAAATTGAAATAAAATAAAATAAAATAATAATAATAATTAAAATTAGAATTAAGATTAAATTTAAAATAATGATTTAATTAAAAAAAATTAAGATTAAAATTGAAATTAAAATGATTATTAAAATTAGAATTAAAATTAAATCTATGATAATAAAAATAATTCAAATTCAAATTAAAATTGATAAAATAATAATAATTAAAATTAATTTTAAAATCAAAATAATAATAATTAAAATTGAAATTAAAATTAAAATAATAATTAAAATTAATATCAAAATAAAAATAATAATAATAATCAATATTAAACGTAAAATTGTAATAACAATAACAATTAGAATTAAAATTGAAATAATAATAATAAAATTTAAATTAAACTTAAAATTAAAAAAATAAAATAATTAAAATTAAAATTGAAATTAAAATGATAATAATTGAAATTAAAATTAGAATTAAAATAATAATGATATTTAAAATAAAAATTAAAATTATAATAAAGAAAATAATTAAAATTGAAATTAAAATAATAGTACCAATCAAAATCGAATTTAAATTCAAAATAATAATAGTAATTAAAATTAAAATTAAAATTAAAATGTAAATGATAATAATAATTAAAATGAAATTAAAATTTAAATAATAATAATAATTAAGATCAATATTAATACTAAAATACTAATAATAAATAAAAGCAAAATGAAAATTAAAAAAATAATAAAAATTAAAATTCAATTAAACACAATGATAATAATCACAATTAAAATTAAAATAATAATAATAATTAAAATTAAATTTAAAATTATAATTAAAATAAAATAATAATAATAATAATAATAATAATAATAATAATAATAATAATAAGAATTAAAATTAAAATTAATGAAATAATAATTAAAATTAAAATTAAAATTAAGATATTGATTAAAATTAAAATCAAGATTAAAATTCCAATAAAAATAATAATAATAATAATTAAAATTATAATTAAAATATGAATTGAAATAATAATTACAATTAAAAATAATATTAAAATTAAAATATTAATTAAAATAAAGATTGAAATTAAAATCAAAATAATGATAATTAAAATTAACATCAAAATTAAAGTTAAAATAATAATAATAATCAAAATTAAAATTAAACTTGAAATAATATTACTAATTAAAGTTAAAATTTGAATTTAAATAATAATAATTATTAAAATTTAAATTAATCTCAAAATAATATTAATAATTAAGATTGGGATTACAAATAAAATAATAATAATAATTAAAATTATAATTAACTCAAAATTAAAATAATAGTAATAATCAAAATCTAAATTAGAATTAAAATAATGATCAAAATTAAAATTACAATTAGATTTAGAATAATAATAATTCAAGTTGATATTAAAATTACAATAATAGTAGTAATTAAAATTAAAATTAAAATTAAAATAATAATAATGATTAAAATTAAAAATTAAAATTAGAATAATGATAATAATTATAATTGAAATTAAAGTTAGGATAATAATAATATTTGAAATTAGAATTAAAATTAATATTAAAATTAAAATAATAATAATAATTAAAATTAATAGAAAATTAAATTGAAATTAAAATTAGAATTAAAATAATATCTGAAATTACAGGTAAAATAAAAATGAAAATAATAAAAATAATTAAAATTACAATTGAAATTAAAATTAGAATAATAATAATGATCAAAATTAATGTTAAAATTAAAATTAAAATTAAAATTAAAATAATTATAACAATAACAATAGTAATCAGAATAAAATTTACATTTAAAATAATAATAATAATTTAAGTTAAAATTAGAATTATAATATAACAATAATAAAAATTAAAATTAAAATCAAAATTAGAATTGAAATAATAATAGTAATTAAAATTAAAGTTAAAATTATAATTGAATTAATAATGATAATTAGATTTAAAACTCAAATTAAAATTAAAATAATAATAATAATTAACATTAAAATTAAAATTAAAATAATAATAATGATATTAATTAAAATTAAAATGAAATAATAATAATAATAAAAATTCAAATAATAAAATTAATGAAAATTAAAATTAATATTCAAATAATGATGATAGTTAAGATTAAAATAAAAATAATAATAGTGATCAGAATTAAAACTAAAATGATAATATAATTATAATTAAAATTGAAATTAGAATAATAATAATAATTAAAATTAAAATTAGAATGAGGATGATAATTAAAAATAAAATTAAAGTTAAAATTAATATTAAAATAATGACAATAATTAAAATTAAAATTGAAATAATATTAAATATTAAAATTAAAATAAAAATAAAAATAATAATAATTAAAATTAAAATTGAAAAAAAATTAAAATAATAAGGATTAAAATTAGTATTGAAGTTGAAATTAAAATACGAACTTAATTCAAAAAAATTTTAAATTAAAATTAAACTTGAAATAATGATTAAAATTAGAATTAAAATTAAATCTATAATAATAGTAATAATTCATATTTAAATTAAAATTATAATTAAAATAATAATAATAGTTAAAATTAATATTAAAATCAAAATGATAATAATAATAAAAATTGAAATTAAAATTAAAATAATAATAATTAAAATAAAAATTAAAATAATAATAATAATCAATATTATACGTAAAATTTAAATAATGATGATAAATAGAATTAAAATTTAAATAATAATAATAATTAAAATTAAAATCAAATTTAAAATAAAAATAATGAAAACAATTAAAATTAAAATTGAAATTAAAATAATAATAATAATTAACATTAAAGTTAAAATTAAAATAATAATAATAATTAAAATAATAATTAAAATCATAATAAAGATAATAATTATTATTAAAATTAAAATAATAGTACCAATTAAATTCAAAATTAAAATTAAAATAATAATAATAAGGATTAAAATTAAAATTAAAATTAAAATAATGATAATCAAAATTAAAATTAGAATAATAAAATTAATGAAAATTGAAATTAATATTAGAAAAATGATGATAGTTAAATTCAAAATTAAAATAATAATAATGATTAAAATTAAAACTGAAATAATAATAATAATTTTAATTATAATTAAATTATAATAATAATAATAATTAAAATTAAGATTAAAATAGAAATAATGATAATGATTAAAATTAAGATTAAAGTTAAAATTAATATTAAAAAAATAATAATTAAAATTGAAATTAAAATTGAAATAATATTGAAAATTAAAAATATATTTAAAATAAAAATAATAATTAAAATTAAAAATAAAATAAAGTTGAAATAATAATAATAATTAAAATTAGAATGAAAATGAAAATAATAATAATTGAAATTAAAATTAAAATTAAAAGTTAATTAATAATAATAATTAAATTTAAGATTAAAATTAAAATTAGAATAATAATAATAATAATTAACATTACAATTAAAACTAAAATAATAATAATGATGTTAATTAAAATTGAAATGAAATAATAATAATAAATAAAATTCAAATTAAAATAATAAAATTAATGAAAATTAAAATTAATATTTGAATAATGATAATAGTAAAATTAAAATTAAAATAATAATAATTATTAACATTAAAACTAAAATAGTAATAATAATCATAAATAAAATTGAAATTAAAATAATAATAATAATAATTAAAATTAAAATTAAAATAATGGTAATATTTAAAAATAGGATTTAAGTTAAAATAATAATAATTAATATAAAACGTAAAATTTGAATAATAGTAATAATTAGAATTAAAATTGAAATAATAATAATAATTAAAATTAAAATCAAATTTAAAGTAAAAATAATGAAAATAATTAAAATTAAAATTAAAATTAAAGTAATAATAATTAATATTAAAACTAAAATAATAAAAATAATAATAAATAAAATTGAAATTAAAATAATAATAATAATAATAATTAAAATAAAATTTAAAATAATAGTAATAATTAAAAATAAAATTAAAGTTAAGATTGATATTAAAATAATAATAATAATTAAAATTGAAATTAAAATTGAAATAATATTAAAAATCAAAATTAAAATGAAAATAAAAATAATAATAAAAATTAAAATTGAAATCAAATTAAAATAATAATAATGAATAAAATTAGAATTGAAATTAAAATTAAAATAATAATTTAATTAAAAAAAATTTAAATTTAAATTAAAATTAAAATAATGATTAAAATTAGAATTAGAATTAAATTTATAATAATAATAATAATAACAATTCAAATTAATATTAAAATAATGATAATTAAAATAAAAATAAAAATAATAATAATAATTATTATTAAACGTAAAATTTAATTGAAAATAATAATTAAAATTAAAATTGAAATAATAATAATTATTAATATTAAAATCAAATTTAAAATTAAAAAAATGAAAATAATTAAAATTAAAATTGAAATTAAAAAAATAATAATTGAAATTAAAGTTAAATTTGAAATAATAATGATAATCAAAATAAAAATTAAAATCAAAATAGAGATAATAATTAAAATTAAGATTAAAATAATAATAATGATTAGAATTAAAATTAAAATAATAATAATAATCAAAATTAAAATAATAAAATTAATAAAAATTAAAATTAATATTTGAATAATGATAATAATTGAATTTAAAATTAAAACAATAATAATGAATAAAATTAAAACTGAAATAATATTAATAATTATAATTAAAATTAAATTTAAAAAAATAATAATAATTAAATTAAAATTAAAATTAAAATAGTGATGATAATTAAAATCAAGATTAAAGTTAGAAATAATACTAAAATAATAATAATTAAAATTGAAATAATATTAAAAATTGAAAATAGATTTAAAATAAAAATATTAATAATAGTTAAAATTAAAATTTAAAAAAAATCAAAATAATAATAATGATTAAAATTAAAATTAAAATTAATAAATTAATAATTGGAATTAAAATTAAAATTAAAAAATTAATTAAAATTAAAATTACGATTAAAATTTCAATAAAATAATAATAATAATAATAATTAAAATTAGAATTAAAATTAGAATTGGAATAGAAATTAATATTAAAATTAAGATTAAAATTAAAATATTAATTAAAATGAAAATTGAAATTAATATTGAAATTAAAATAATAATAATAATTAAAATTAAAATTCAAGTAATAATAATAATTAAAATTCATATACAAATTAACATTAGAATAATAACAAAAATTAAAATTGAAATTAAAATTAAAATTAAAATAATAATATCTAAAATTACAGTTAAAATCAAAATTTAAATAATAATAATAATCAAAATTACAGTTGAAATTAAAATTAAAATAATAATAGTAATCAAATTTAAGGTTAAAATTATAATTAAACCAATAATAATTACAATTAAAATTAAAATTTGAATAACAATGAAAATTAAAATTGGAATTAAATTAAAATTAAAATAATAATAATAATAAAAATTTAAATTAAAATTGAAACTAAAATTAAAATAATAACAATAATTAAAATTAAAATTAAAATTGAAATTAAATAATAAAAATTAAAATTAAAATTAAAATTAAAATTGAAATAATAATAATAATTAAAATTAAAATGAAAAAGAAAATAATAATAATTGAAATTAAAATTAAAATTAAGATTTAATTAAAATTTAAATAAAATTTAAAATAAAAATAATGAAAATAATTAAAATCATATTTAGAATTAATATAATAAAAATTAATATTAAAGTTAAATTTGAAATAATGATGATAATTAAAATAAAAATTAAAATCATAATAGAGATAGTAATTAAAATTAGAATTAGAATTATAGTACCAATTCAAATCAAAATTAAATTTAAAATAATAATAATGGTACAAATTAAAATTAAAATGAAAATATTAATAATAAATAAAATTAAAATTAAAACAATAAAATTGATGAAAATTAAAATTAATATTTGAATAATGATAATAGTTAAATTTAGATTTAAAGCAATAATAATGATTAAAATTAATACTGAAATAGTAATATTAATTATAATTAAAATTATATTAAAATAATAATAATAATTAAAATTAAAATTAAAATTAATATAGTGATAATAATGAAAATTAAGATTAAAGTTAGAATTATTAATAAAATAATAATGATT
The DNA here is from genome assembly GCF_036898095.1 of Palaemon carinicauda. Classification (NCBI taxonomy): domain Eukaryota; kingdom Metazoa; phylum Arthropoda; class Malacostraca; order Decapoda; family Palaemonidae; genus Palaemon; species Palaemon carinicauda. The sequence goes on from NC_090729.1 coordinate 149,761,952, forward strand.
AAAATTAAAATTGAAATAATATGAAAAATTGAAAATAAAGTTAAAATAGAAATAATAATAATAATTAAGATTAAAATTAAAATAAAATTAAAATAATAATAATAATTAAATTAAATAAAAATTAAAATTGAAATAATAATTTAATTAAAAAAATTTAAATTAAAATTAAAATTAAAATAATAATTAAAATTAGAATTAAAATTAAATCTATAATAATAATAATAATTCAAACTCAAATTGAAATTATAATTAAAATAATAATAATAATTAAAATTAATATTTAGATAAAAAAAATAATAATTAAAATTGACACTAAATTTAAAATCATAATAATCAAAGTCAAAATTAAAATTAAAATAATAATAATAATTAATGCTAAACGTAAAAATTAAATAATAATAATAATTAAAATTAAAATTGAAATAATAATGATAATTAATATTAAATTCAAATTTAAAATGAAAATAATAAAATAATTAAAATTTAAATTGAAATTAAAATGATAATAATAATAACTAAAATTAAAATAAGAATTTAAATCATAATAAAGATAATAATTAAAATTAAAATTTAAATGATAGTACCAATTAAAATCAAAATTAAAAGTAAAATAATAATAATGATTAAAATTGAAATTAAAATGAAAAAAAAATAATAATAATTAAAAATAAAATTGAAATAACAAAATTAATGACAATTAGAATTTATATTGTAATAATGAATAGTTAAAATTAAAATTAATATAATAATTGTGATTAAAATTAAAACTAAAATAATAATAATAATTTTAATTAAAATTGAAATTAAAATAATAATAATAATTAAAATTTGAATTAAAATTAAAACAATGATAATAATTAAAACTAAAATTAAAGTTAAAATTAATATTAAAATAATAATAATTAAAATTGAATTTAAAATTCGAATAAAATTAAAAATTAAAGTAAAGATAAAAATGGAAATAATAATAATAATTAAAATTAAAATTAAAAAAATAATAAAAATTAATATTAAAATTGAAATAATAATATAATTAAAAAACTAAAAGTACAATTAAAATTAAATCTATAATAATAATAATTCAAATTAAAAATATATTTATAATTAAAATAATAATAATAATAAATTAATATTAGAATCAAAATAATAATAATAATAATTAGAATTGTAATTAAAATTTAAATAATAATCAATAAAATTAGTATTAATATTAAAATAATAATAATTAACATTAAACGTAAATTGAAATAATAATAATAATTGATATTAAAATTGTAATATCAATAATAATTAAAATCGAAATCAAATTTAAAATCAAATTTAAAAATAATTAAAATTAAAATTGGAATTAAAATAATGATAATAATTAAAAACTAAATTAAAATTGAAATTATAATATTCAAAATAAAAATTAAAATTATAGTAAAGATAATAATTAAAATAAAATTGAAATAATAGTACCAATTAAATTCAAAATTAAATTTAAAACAATAATAGCAATTAATATTAAAATTAGAATTAAAATGTAAATGATAATAATAATTTAAATAAAATTAAAATTAAAATTGAAATAATAATAACAATTAAAATTAATATTAATATTGAAATAATAATATTAAATAAGGTTAAAATGAAAAAAAAATAATAATAGTTAAAATTAAAATTCAATTAAAAACAATGATAATAATTACAATTAAAATTAAAATAATAATAATAATTAAAATTAAATTTAAAATTATAATTAAAATAAAAATAACAATAATAATTAGAATTAAAATTAAAATTAATAAAATAATAATTAAAATTAAAATTAAAATTAAAGTAATAGTTAAAACTAAAATTAAGATTAAAATTTCAATAATAATAATAATAGTAATAATAATAATAATAGTAATTAAAATTAGAATTAATATTTTAATTGAAATAATAATTACAATTAGAAGTAAAAATAAAACTGAAATAGTAATTAAAATAAAAATGAAAATAAATATAAAAATAATTATAATTAAAATTAACATTAAAATTAAAATCAAAATAATAATAATAATCAAAATTAGAATTGAACTTAAAATAACAATAATAATTCAAGTTAAAATTTAAATTAAAATAATAATAATTATTAAAATAGCAATTAAAATCAAAATAATAATAATAATTATAATTAAATTTACAATCAAAATAATAATAATAATTAGAATTTGAATTAAAATTAAAATAATGATAATAATTAAAACTAAAATTAAAGTTAAAATTAATATAAAACAAATGATAATTAAAATTGAATTTAAAATTGAATTTAAAATTGAAATAATATTGAAAATTAAAATAAAAATAAAAATAGAAATAAAAATAATAATTAAAATTAAAATTAAAATGAAATTTTAAAAATAATAATAATTAAAATTAAAATTAAGATAATGATTTATTTAAAAAACCTAAAATTAGAATTAAAATTAAATCTATAATAATAATAATTCAAATAAAAAATAAAATTACAATTACAATAAATTAATATTAAAATAAAAATAATAATAATAATTAAAATTAAAATTGTAATTAAAATTAAAATAATAATAATTAAAATTAGTATTCATATTAAAATTAGTATTAATATTAAAATAATAATTAATATTAAAAGTAAAATTGAAAAAATAATAATAATTAAAATTAAAATTGAAAAATCAATAATAATTAAAATCAAAATCAAACTTAAAATTAAATTAATAAAAATAATTAAAATTAAAATTGAAATTAAAATAATGATGATAATTAAAAATAAAATTAAAATTAAAACTCTAATATTTAAGATAAAAAAATTAAAATCATAATAGAGATAATAATGAAAATTAAAATTAAAATAATAGTACCAATTAAATTCAAAAATAAATTTAAAATAATAATAGCAATTAATATTAAAATTAGAATTAAAATGTTAATGATAATAATAGTTAAAATAAAATTAAAATTAAAATTGAAATAATAATAACAATTAAAATTAATACTAATATTGAAATAATAATATTAAATAAAATTAAAATGAAAATTAAAATGATAATAATAGTTGAAATTAAAATTCAATTAAAAACAATGATAATAATTACAATTAAAATTTAAATAATAATAATAATTAAAATTAAATTTAAAATTATAATTAAAATAAAAATAACAATAATAATTAGAATTAAAATTATAATTAATAAAATAATAATTAAAATTCAAATTAAAATTAAAGTAATAATTAAAATTCAAATTAAAATTAAAGTAATAATTAAAATTGAAATTAAGATTAAAATTTCAATAAGAATAATAATAATATTAATAATGATAATAATAATAATAATAATTAAAATTAGAATTAAAATTTGAAATGAAACAATAATTACAAATAGAAGTAAAATTAAACTGAAATAATAATTAAAATAAAAATGAAAATAAAAATAAAAATAATAATAATTAAAATTAACATTGAAATTCAAATCAAAATAATAATAATAATCAAAATTAAAATTGAACTTAAAATAATAATAATAATTTGAGTTAAAATTTAAATTAAAATAATAATAATTATTAAAATAGCAATTAAAATAAAAATAATAATAATAATAATTATAATTAAAATTACAATCAAAATAATAATAATAATAATTAAAATTTGAAATAATATTAAAATTAAAATTATAATAATAATCAAAATTGAAATTAACTCAAAATTAAAATAATATTAATAATCAAAATCAAAATAAAAATAATAATAATGATTAAAATTAAAATTAAAATTAGAATAATAATAATAATTGAAGTCGATTTTAAAATTAAAACAATAGTAATAATCAAAATTAAGAATTAAAATAAAAATAATAATAATGATTAAAATTAAAATTAAAAATAGAAAAAAGATAATAATTATAATTAAAATTAAAGTTAGAATAATAATAATAATAATTGAAATAAAAATAAAAATAATAATAATAATTAAAATTAAAATTAATATTAAAACAAATATAATAATTAAAACTGAAATTAAAATTGAAATAATAGTAATTATTAAAATTAAGATTTTAATAAACAAAATAATTATAATTGAAATTAGAATAAAAATAATAATATTAATCGAAATTGAAATAATTATAGAATAATAAAAATAATCAAAATTAAATTTAAAATCGAAATAATATTAATAGTTAAAATGAAGAATGAAATTGAACTAACAGTAATAATTAAATTAAGATTAGAATAATAATAATAATTGGAATTAAAATTGAAATAAAAATAAAAATTGAAAATAAAATGAAAACTAATATTGAAATAATGATAATAATCAAAATTGAAATGAAAATAGAAATAATATTAATAATTAAAATTAAAATTAGAATTAAAATGAAAATAATAATTAAAATCAGAAATAAATTCAAAATTAAAATAATAATAATGATTAAAATTAAGATTAAAAATAAAACTAATATAATAATTTAATTAAAATTAAAACTGAAATTAAAATTAAATTAAAATAATAACAATAATTAAAATTGAAAAAAAAATTAAAATTAAATAATAATAATAATTAAAATTGAGATTAAAATTAAAATTGAATTATTAATAATAATAATTATATTTAAGATTCAAATTAAAACCAAAATAAAAATAATAATTACCATTAAAATTAAAATAAAAATAATAATAATGATATTAATTAAAATTAAAATGAAAATAATAATAATAATTGTAATTAAAATGATAAAATTAATGAAAATTATTGTTTGAATAAAGATAAGTTGAAATTATAAATTAAAGTAATAATAATGATTAAAATTGAAACTAAAATAATAATTATTATTATTATTAAAATTGGTGTTAAAATAATAATAATAATTAAAATTAAAATTAAAATAATTATAATAATTAAAATTGAATTTAAAGTTAAAATAATATAGAAATAATAATAATAATTGAAATTGAAATAATATTAAAAATTGAAATTGAAATAAAAAAAATAATAATAATAAACAAAATTTAAATAATAATAATAATAAATAAAATTAAAAATAAAATAAAAATTAAAATAAAAATTTAATTCAAAATTTTTTGAAAATTAAGATTAAAATAATGATTAAAATTACAATTAAAATTAAATCTATAATAATGATAATAATAATTCAAATTAAAGTTAAAATTATAATTAGAATAATAATAATAATTAAGATTAATATTAAAATCAAAATAATAATTATAATTGAAATTGAAATTAAAATTAAAATAATAATAATAATTAAAATTAAAATTAAAACATTAATAATAAAAATTAAAATTAATATAATAATAATAATTGATATTAAACGTAGAATTAAGATAATAATAATAATTAAAATTTAAATTTAAATAATAATAATAATTAAAATTGAAATAAAATTTAAAATAAAAATAATAAAAATAATCAAAATTAAAATTTAAATTAAAATAATAATATTGATAATTATTTTTAAAAATAAAATTAAAATGATAATGATAATTAAAATAAAAAATTAAAATTATAATAAAGATAATAATTAAAATTAAGATTAAAATAATAGTACCAACTAAAATCAAAATTAAAATTAAAATAATGATAATGAAAAAACTTAAAATTAAAATGAAAATAATAATAATAATTAAAATTAAAAAACAAAACTAATGAAAATTAGAATTAATATTTGAAAAATGATAATTGTTATATTTGGAATTAGGATAATAATAATAATGATTAAAATTAAAACTAAAATAATAATAATAATTATAATTGAAATTAAATTAAAATAATAATAATAATTAAAATTAAATTTAAAATTAAAATAATGATAATAATTAAAATTCAGGTTAAAGTTAGAATTAATATTAAAATAATAATAATTAAAATAAAAATTAAAATAGAAATATTATTAAAAATTAAAATTAAAATTAAATTAATAATAATAAATAAAATTAAAATTAAAATTAAACTAAAATTAAAATAATAACAATAATTAAAATTAAAATTAAAATTGAAATTAAAATAATAGTTTAATTTAAGAAAAATTAAAGTTGAGATTAAAATTAAAATAATAATCAAAATTTTAATTAAAATTAAATCTATAATAATAACAATAATAATTAAAATTAGAATCAAAATTATAATCGAAATGATAATAATGATTAAAATTATAATCAAAATAAAAAAATCTTGATAATTAAAATTGAAATTAAATTTAAAATAATAATTAAAATTAAGATTAAAATTAAAGTAATAATAATAATTAATATTAAACATAAAATTGAAATAATAATAATTCAAATTAAAATTGAAATAATAATAAAAAATAAAATCAAATTTAAAATTAAAATAATAAAAATGATTAAAATTAACATTGAAATAAAATGAAATTATAATAATAATAATAATTAAAATTAAAACGAAAATTAAAATTAGAATATTAATTCAATTTCAAAAAAATTAGTTAAAATTAAAATGATAATAATAATTAAAATTAAAATTAAAATTGTAATAATAATAATAATTAGAAAAAAGATATAAATTATAATAAAGATAATAATTAAATTAAAATTAAAATATTAGTACCAATTAAAATAAAAATAAAAATTAAAATAATAATAATGATTAAAACTAAAATTAAAATGAAAAATAATAATAACTAAAATCAAAATTAGAATTATAAAATTAATGAAAATTAGAAATAGTATTATAATAATGATAAGTTAAAATTAAAATTAAAATAATAATAATGATTAAAATTAAAACTAAAATAATAATAATCACAATTAAAATTTAAATCAAAATAATAATTAAAATTAAAATTGAAATTAAAATAATGATAATAATTAAAATTAAAATTAAAGTTAAAATTGATATTAAAATAATAATAATTAAAATTGAAATTAAAATTGAAATATTAAAAAATAAAATAAAAATAAAAATAAAAATAATAATAATTAAAATTAAGATTAAAATAAAATGAAGTAAAAATAATAATAATTAAAATTGAAATTAAAATTAAAATTAGAATAATAATTTAATTGAAAAATTAAAAATTAAAATTAAAATTAAAATAATAATTAAAATTAGAATCAAAATTAAATCTATAATAATAATAATAAATTAAATTAAAATCAAAATTATAATTGAAATAATAATAATAATAAATCAATATTAAAATCAAAATAATAATAATAATTAAAATTGAAATTAAAATTAAAATAATAATAATTACAATTAGTATTGAAATCAAAATAATAATAACTATTATTAAACGTAAAATTGAAATAATAATAATAATTAAAATTAAAAACAAATTTAAATTTAAAATAATAAAAATGATTAAATTTAAAATTGAAATTCAAATAATGATAATAAATTAAAATTAAGATTAAAATTGAAATTATAATGATATTTGAAATAAAAATTAAAATTATAATAAAGATAATAATTAAAATTAAAATTAAAATTAAAATGAATGTACCAATTAGATTCAAAATTTAAATTCGAAATAATAAAAGTAATTGAAATTAAAATTAAAATTGAAATAATAATAATAATTAAAGTTAATATTAATATTAAAAATATAATATTAAATAAAATTAAAATGAAAATTGAAATAATAATAATAATTATTATTAAAATTCAATTAAAACAATGATAATAATTACAATTGAAATTAAAATAATATTAATAATTAAAATTTAACTTAGAATTATAATTAATATTAAAATTATAATAATAATTAGAATTGAAATTAAAATTAATAAAATGATAATTAAAATCAAATTAAAATTAAAACAATAATTAGAATTAAAATTAAGATTAAAATTACAATAAAAATAAAAATGATAATAATTAAAATTAGAATTAAAATTTGAATTGAAATAATAGTTACAATTACAATTACAATTAAAATTAAAATTAAAATATTGATCAAAATAAAAATCAAAATTAAAATTAAAATAATAATAATAATCAAAAATAAAATTAAACTTAAAATAATAATAATAATAATAATTTAAGTTAAAATATAGATTAAAATAATAATAATTATTAAAATTGAAATTAAAATCAAAATAATAATAAAAATTAAGATTAAAATTACAATAAAAATGATAATAATAAATAAAATTCGAAATAATATTGAAGTTAAAATAATTGTAATAATCAATTTTAAAATTAACTCAAAATTAAAATAATAGTAATAATCAAAATCAAAATAAAAATAAAAATAATGATAATGATTTAAAGGAAAATTAGAATAATTATAATAATTGAAGTTGATATTAAAATTTAAATAATAGTAATAATTAAAATTAATATCAGATAATGATAATGATTAAAATCAAAATTGAAATTAGAATAATGATAATAATTATAATTAAAATTAAAGTTAGAATAATAATAATAATAGAAATAAAAATAAAAATAATAATAATAATTAGAATTAATATTAATATTAAAATAAATATAATAACTAAAATTGTAATTAAAATTTAAATAATAGTAATAATCAAAATTAAGATTAAAATTTAAATAAACAAAATAATTATAATTGAAATTAAAATCAAAATAATAATAATAATTGAAATTGAAATTGTTATTAAAATAATGAAAATAATTAAAATTAAATTTAAAACTGAAATAATAATAATAATAATAATAATAGTTAAAATGAAGAAAAGAATTAAGATAATAGTAGTAATTATAATTAAAATTAAAATTAGAATAATAATAATAATAATTGAAATTAAAATCAAAATTAAAATTAAAAAATTAAAATCAAAACTAATATTGAATTAATAATAATAATTAAAATTGAAATAGAAATAATATTAATAATTAATATTAAAATTAGAATTAAAATAAAAATAATAATTAAAATCAAAATTGAAATCAATATTTATATAATACTAATAATTGAAATTAAGATTAAAAAAATATAAAAATAATAATTTAATCAAAATTAAAATTGATATTGAAATTAAAATCAAAATAATGAAAACTAAAATTAAAATTAAAATTGAAATTAAATAATAATAATAATTAAAATTAAAATTAAAATTAAATAATGATAATCAATAAAAATAGAATCAAAATTAAAATTGAAATAATAATAATAACAAAAAAAATTTAAGATTCAAATAAAAATAAAAATAATAATAATAATAATAATAATAATAATAATAATAATAATAATAATAATAATAATAATAACAATAATAATAATAATAATAATAATAATAATAATAATAATAATAATAATAATAATAATATTAATAATAATTAATATTAGAATTAAAACTAAAATAATAGTAATGATATTAATTAAAATGAAAATGATAATATTAATAATAATAATCAAAATTAAAATTAAAATAATAAAATTAATGAAAATTAAAATTATTATTTGAAAAATGATAAGAGTTAAAATTTAAATTAAAATAATAATTATGATTAAAATTAAAATTAAAATCATAATTATGATTAAAATTAAAATTAAAATAATAATGAAAAAATTATAATTAAAATTGAAATTAAAATTATAATAATAATTAAAATTAATAATAAAATAATGATAATAATTAAAATTTAAATCGAATTTGAAATTAATATTAAAATAATAATAATTAAAATTGAAATTGAAATTGAAATAATATTAAAATTTAAAATTAAAATTGAAATAAAAATAATAATAATGATAATTAAAATTAAAATTAAAATTAAAATTAAAATTAAATTAAAATAATAATAGTAATAATTAAATTTAAAAATAAAATTAAAATTAATATAATAATTTAATTCAAAATTTTTTTAAATTAAAATTAAAATTGGAATAATAATTAAAATTAGAATTAAAACTAAATATAATAATAATAATAATAATAATAACAAAAATAATAATAATAATAATAATAATTCAAATTAAAATTGAAATTATAATCAAAATAATAATAATAATTGAAATTAATATTAAAATCAAAATAATAATGAAAATTAAAATTGAAATTAAAATTTAAATAATAATAATTAAAATTAAAATTTAAATAATAATATTAATAATCAATATTTAACGTAAAATTGAAATAATAATAATTAAAATTAAAATTGAAATAATAAAAATAATTAAAATTAAAATCAAATTTAAAATAAAAATAATAAAAATATTTGAAATTAAAATTGAAATAAGAATAACAATAATAATTAAAATTAAAAATAAAATTAAAATAATGATAATTGAAGCAAAAATTAAAAATATAATTAAGATAATAATTCAAATTAAAATTAAAATAATGATAATAATCAATATTAAAATGAAAATAATAATAATGATTGAAATTAAAAAGAAATTGAAAATGATAATAATTAAAATAAAAATAAAAATAATATAATCAATGAAAATTAGAATTAATATTTGAATAATGATAGTTAAATCTGAAATTAGAATAATAATAATGATTAAAATTAAAACTAAAATAATATTAATAATTATAATTTAAAATAAATTAAAATAATAATAATTATTATTATTAAAATTAAAATTAAAATAATGATAATAATCAAAATTAAGGTTAAAGATAGAATTAATATTAAAATAATAATAATTAAAATTAAAAATGAAATTGAAATAATATTGAAAAATAAAATTAAAATTGAAATTGAAATAATAATAATAATTAAAATTAAAATTGAAATAAAATAAAAATAATAATAATAATTAAAATTAAACTTAAAATTAAAATAAAAATAATAATTTTATTTAAAAGAAAAAAAGTTTAAATTAAAATTAAGATAATAATTAAAATTATAATTAAAATTAAATCTATAATAATAATAAAAATAATAATAATAATTCAAATTAAAATCAAAATTATAATTAAAATAATAATAATAATTCAAATTATTATTAGAATTAGAATAATAATAATAATTAAAATTGAAATTAAAATTTATAAAATAATTAAAATTAAAATTAAAATTAAAATTATAATAATAATTAATATTAAACGCTAAATTGAAATAATAATAATAATTAAAATTAAAATTGAAATAATAATAATAATAAAAAATAAAGTCAAATTTAAAATTAAGATAATAAAAATAATTAGGATTAAAATTGAAAATAAAATGATAATAATAAATAAAATTAATATTAAAATTGGAATAATAATAATAATTAAAATAAAAATTTTAATTATAATATAGATAATAATTAAATTAAAATTAAAATAATAGTACCAATTAAAATAAAAATAAAAATAAAAATAATAATGATTAAAATTAAAATTAAAATGAAAAATAATATCAATTGAAATGAAAATTAGAATAATAAAATTGATGAAAATTAAAATTAGTATTGTAATAATGATAAGTTGAAATAAAAATAAAAATAATAATAATAATTGAAATTGAAATTAAAATTAGAATAATAATTATGATTAGAATTAAAACTAAAACTAAAATAATAATAATTATAATTAAGATAAAAATAAAAATAATAATAATAATTGAAATTAAAATAAATATAATAATAATAATTGAAATTAAAATTACAGTTAAAAGTAATATTAAAATAATAATAATTAAAATTGAAGTTAAAATTGAAATATTAAAAAATAAAATAAAAATAAAAATAAAAATAATAATAATTAAAATTGAATTTAAAATTAAATTCAAATAATGATGATATTTAATATTAAAAATAAAATTCAAATCAAAATAATAATTTAATTCGAAAAAAAATTTGTAAATTAAAATTAAAATTGAAATGATAATTAAAATTAGAATTAAAATTAAATCTATAATAATGATAATAATAATACAAATTAAAATTGAAATTATAATTAGCATAAATTAATATTAAAATCAATATAATAATAATAATTAAAATTGAAATTAAAAATAAAATAATAATAATTAAAATTAGTATTAAAATTAAAATAATAATAATTAATATTAAACGTAAAATTGAAATAATAATAATAATTAATATTATAATCAAATTTAAAATTTAAATAATAAAAATGATTAAAATTAAAATTGAAATTAAAATAATAATAATAATTTAAACTAAAATTAAAATTAAAATTATAATGATATTTAAAATAAAAATTGGAATTATAATAAAGATAATAATTAAAATTAAATTTAAAATAATAGTACCAATTAAATTAAAATTTAAATTCAAAATAATAATAGTAATTAAAATTAAAATTAAAATGTAAATGATAATTATAATTAAAATTAAAATTAAAATTAAAATTAAATTAAAAAAAATAATAATAATAATTAATATTAAACGTAAAATTTAAATAATAATAATAATTAGAATTAAAATTGAAATATTAATAATAATTAAAATTAAAATCAAATTTAAAATTAAAATCAAATTTAAAATTAAAATCAAATTTAAAATGAAAATAGTAAAAATAATTAAAATTAAAATTGAAATTAAAATGATAATAATAATTAAAATAAATATAAAAATTATAAAAATAATAAGTTAAAATAATAATTTAAATTATCATAAAGATAATAATTAAATTAAAATTGAAATAATAGTACCAATTAAAATCAAAGTTAAAATTAAAATAATAATAATGATTAAAATTGAAAATAATAATAATGAAAATTAAAATTAAAATAATAAAATTAATGCAAATTAATATTAATATTGTAATAAAGATAAGTTAAAATTAAAATTAAAGTAATAATAATGATTAAAATTAAAACTAAAATAATAATTATAATTATAATAAAAATTAAAATTAAAATAATAATAAAACTTAAAATTAAAATTAAAATTAAAATTAAAATTAAAATTAATAATTAAAATTAAAATTAAAGGTAAAATTGATATTGAAATAATATTAATTAAAATTGAAATTAAAATTGAAATACTAAAAATTAAAATAAAAAATAAAAATAAAAAATAATAATAATTAAAATTACAAATAAAATAAAATGAAAATAATAATAATAATTAAACTTAAAATTATTATTCAGATTAAAATAATAATAATAAATAAACTTAAAATTATTATTCAGATTAAAATAATAATCTAATTAAAAAAAATTAAAATTAAAAACAAAATTGAAATAATAATTAAAATCAAAATTAGAATTAAGTCTATAATAATAATAATAATAATTCAAATTCAAATCAAATTTATAGTTGAAATAATGATAATAATTAGAATTATTATTAAAATCAAAATAATAATAATAATTAAAATTGAAATTAAAATTGAAATAATAATTAAAATTAAAATTAAAATTAAAATTATAATAATAATTAATATTTGATGTAAAATTGAAATAAAAATAATAATTAAAATTAAAATGGAAATAATAATAATAATAAAAATTAAAATCGAATTTAAAATAAAAATAATAAAAATAATTGAAATTAAAATAAAAATAAAAATTAAATAATAATAATAATTAAAATTAAAATTGAAATTAAATAATAATAATAAATAAAATTAAAATCAAAATTAAAATTGAATTGATAATAATAATAATCAAATTTAAGATTCAAATTAAAATTATAATAATAATAATAATAATAATAATAATAATAATAATAATAATAATAATAATAATAATAATAATAATAATAATAATAATAATAAAACTAAAATAATATTAATGATTTTAAATAAAATTAAAATTAAAATAATAATAATGATTAAAATTGAAATTAAAACAATAAAAAAAAATTATAATTCAAATTGAAATTAAAATAATAATAATAAATAAAATTAAAATTAAAATAATGATAATAATTAAAATTCAAATTAAAGTTAAAATTAATATTAAAATAATAATAAATAAATTTAAAATTGAAATTGAAATAATATTAAAATTTAAAATTAAAATAAAAATAAAAATAATAATGATAATAATAATTAAAATTAAAATTAAAATAAAATTAAAATAACAACATTAATAATAATTAAATTTAAAAATAAAAATAAAATTAGAATTAAAATAATAATTTAATACAAAAAATTTTCAAAATTAAATTTAAAATTGAAATAATAATTAAAATTAGAATTAAAATTAAATATATAATAATATCAATAATAATATTCAAAATTAAAATTAAAATCATGATTAAAATAATAATAATAATTAAAATTAATATTAAAATCAAAATAATAATAATAATTAAAATTGAAATTAAAATTTGAATAATAATAATTAAAATTAAAATTAAAATAATAATAATAATAATAATAATAATAATAATAATAATCAATATTAAACGTAAATTTGAAATAATGATAATTAAAATTAAAATTAAAATAATAATAATAATTAAAATTAAAATCAAATTTAAAATAAAAATAATGAAAATAATTAAAATTAAAATTAAAATTAAAATAACAATAATAATAATTAAGATTAAAAATAAAATTAAAATAATAATGATAATTAAAATAGACATTAAAATTATAATAAAGATAATAATTAAAATTAAAATTAAAATGATAGTACCAATGAAAATGAAAATGAAAAAGAAAATAATAATAATGATTAAAATTAAAATTAAAATGAAAATAATAATAATTAAAATTAATATTAGCATAATAAAATTAATGAAAATTAGAATTGATATCTAAATAATGATAGTTAAATTTAAAATTACAGTAATAGTAATGATTAAAATTTAAACTAGAATAATAATAATAATTATAATTTAAATTAAATTAAAAAAAATAATAATAATTAAAATTGAAACCAAAATTAAAATAATGATAATAATTAATATTAAAGTTAAAATAAAATTTTAATAATAATAATAAATAAGATTAAAATTGAAATAAAACTAAAATGAAATTTCAATTTAAAAGAAATTAAAATTGAAATTAAAATTTAAAAAATAATTAAAATTATAATTAAAATCAAATCTATAATAATAATAATAATAATTCAAATTGAAATCAAAATCATAATTAAAATAATAATAATAATGAAAAATATTATTAAAATCAAAATAATAACAATTAAAATAAAAAAAATAATTAAAATTGAAATTGAAATTTAAATTATAATAATAATTAGTATTAAACGTAAAATTGAAATAATAATTATTAAAATCAAATTATAAATAATAATAATAATAAAAATTAAAATCAAATTTAAAATTAGAATAAAAATAATTAAAAATAAAATTGAAAATGAAAGGATAATAATAATTAAAATTAAAATTCAAATTATAATAAAGATAATAATCAAATTAAGATTAAAATAATAGTACCAATTAAAATAAAAATAAAAATAAAAATAATAATAATGATTAAAATTAAAATTAAAATGAGAAATAATCATAATTAAAATTAAAATTAGAATAATAAAATTAATGGAAATTAAAACTAGTATTGTAATAATGATAAGGTAAAATTGAAATTAAAATAATAATAATAGTTGAAATTAAAATTAAAATTAAAATAATAATAATGATTAGAATTAAAATTAAAACTAATATAATAATTACTATAATTAAGATAAAAATAAAAATAATAATACTAATTAAAATAAAAATTAAAATAATTATAATAATTAAGATTAAAATTACAGTTAAAATTAATATAAAAATTATAATAATTAAAATTGAAATTGAAATTGAAATATTAAAAAAAAATAAAGATAAAAATAAAAATAATAATAAATAAAATTAAAATTTAAATGAAATTAAAATAATAATGATAATTAAAATTAAAAATGATATTTAAAATAATAATTTAATTCAAAAAAATTTTAAATTAAAATTAGAATTAAAATTATTAAAATTAGAATTGAAATCAAATGTATAATAATAATATTAATTCAAATTAAAATTGAAATTATAATTTAAATAAATTAATATTAAAATCAATATAATAATAATAATAATTAAAATTGAAATTAAAAATAAAATAATAATAATCAAAATTAGTATTAAAATTAAAATAATAATAATTATTATTAAACGTAAAATGGAAATAATAATAATAATTAAAATTAAAATTGAAATAATGATAATAATTAGAATTAATATCAAATTTAGAATGAAAATAATAAAAATGATTAAAATTAAAATTGGAATTCAAATAATGATAATAAATAAAATTAAAATTAAACTTGAAATTATAATGATATTTAAAATAAAAATTAAAATTATAATAAAGATAATAATTGAATTTTAAATTAAAATAATAGTACAAATTAAATTCAAAATTAAATTCAAAATAATAATAGTAATCAAAATTATAATTAAAATGTAAATAATAATCATAATTAAAATTAAAATTAATATTGAAATTAAAATAATAATAATAATTAATATTAAACGTAAAATTTATATAATAATAATAATTAGAATTAAAATTGAAATAATAATAATAAATAAAATTAAAATAAAATTTAGAATTAAAATAATAAAAATAAATAAAATTAAAATTGAAATTGAAATGATAATAATAATTAAAATAAAAATAAAAGTTTAAATAATAATAATAATTAGAATAAAAATTCAAATCATAATAAAGATAATAATTGAATTAAAATTAAAATAATAGTACCAATTAAAATAAATATTAAAATTAAGATAATGATAATGATTAAAATTAAATTAAAATTGAAAATAATAATAATGAAAATTAAAATTAAAATAATGAAATTAATGCAAATTAATATTAATAGTGTAATAATGATAAGTTAAAATTAAAATTAAAGTAATAATAATTATTAAAATTAAAACTAAAACAAGAATATAAATTATAATAAAAATTAAAATTAAAATAATAATAATAATTAAAATTAAAATTAAAATTGAGATAATGATAATAATTAAAATAAAAATTAAAGTTAAATTAATATTAAAATAATAATAATTAAAATTGAAATTGAAATTGAAATATTAAAAATTAAAATAAAAATTAAAATAAAAATAAAAATTAAAAATTGAAATAAAATAAAAATTGAAATAAAATGAAAATAATAATAATAATTAAAATTAAAATTGATATTAATATTAAAATGACAAATTAATTAAAAAAAATTGAAATTAAAATTGAAATTGAAATTATAATTAAAATTATAATTAAAATTAAATCTATAATGATAATAATAATAATAATAATTCAAATTAAAATAAAAATTATAATTAAAATAATAATAATAATTAAAATTATTATTAAAATCAAAATAATAATAATTAAAATTGAGATTAAAATTAAAATTTAAATTATAATAATAATTATTATTAAACGTAAAATTTAAATAACAATAATAATTAAAATTAAAATTGAAATAATAATAATAATAAAAATTAAAATCAAATTTAAAATTAAAATAATAAAATTAATGAAAATTAAAATAATAAAATTAATGAAAATTAAAATTAATATTGTGATAATGATAAGTTAAAATCAAAATAATAATAATGATTAAAATTAAATCTAAAATAATAATGATAATTATAATTGAAATAAAAATAAAAATAATAATAATAATCAAAATTAAAATTGAAATTAAAATAATGATAATAATTACAATTAAAATTAAAGTTAAAATTAATGTTAAAATTAAAATAATTAAAATTGAAATTAAAATTGAGATATTAAAAATAAAAATAAAAATAAAAATTAAAATATTAATAATTGAAATTAAAATAAAAAAAAGTAAAACAATAATAATAATAATTAAAATTAAAATTAAAATTAAAATTAGAATAATAATTTAATTAAAAAAATTTAAATTAAAATTAAAATGATAATTGAAATTTGAATTAAAATTAAATCTATAATAATAATAATAATTCAAATTGAAATTAAAATTATAATTAGAATAATAATAATAATTAAAATTAATATTAATATCAAAATAATAATAATAATTAAAATGGAATTTAAAATTAAAATAATAATAATTAACATTAATATTAGAATTAAAATAGTAATGATAATAATAATCAATATTAAACGTAAAATTGAAATAATAATAACAATTAAAATTAAAATTGAAATAATAATATTAATTAAAATTAAAATCAAATTTAAAATTAAAATAATAAAAATAGTTAAAATTGAAATTGAAATTAAAATTATAATAATAATTAAAATATATATTGAAATTAAAATAATAATGATAAAATAAAAATTTGATTTATAATAAAGATAATAATTAAAATTGAAATTAAAATAATAGTACCAATTAAAATCAAAATTGAAAGTAAAATAATGATAATGATTGAAATTAAAATTGAAATTAAAATTAAAATAATAATTTAATTAAAAAAATTTGAAATTAAAATTAAAGTTAAAAGGATAATTAAAATTAGAATTGAAATTAAATCTATAATAATAATGATAATACAAATTTGAATTAAAATTATAGTTGAAATAATAATAATAAATTAATATTAAAATCAAAATAATAATAATAATTAAAATTGAAATTAAAATTGAAATAATAATAATTAAAATTAGGATTAAAATTAAAATAATAATAATTAATATTAAACGTAAAATTAAAATAATAATAATAATTAAAAATTAAAATTGAAATAATAATAATAATCAGAATTAAAATCAAATTTGAAATTGGAATAATAGAAATAATTAAGATAAGAATTGAAATTAAAATAATGATAATAATTAAAATTAAAATTAAAATTAAAATTATAATGATATTCAAAATAAAAATTAAAATTATAATGAAGATAATAATTAAAATCAAAATCCAAATAATAGTACCAATTAAATTCAAAATTAAATTTAAAATAATAATAGTAATTAAAATTAAAATGAAAATGTAAATGATAATAATAATTAAAATTAAAATTAAAATTAAAATTGAAATAATAATAATAATTAATATTGAAATTGAAATTAAAATAATTATAATTAAAGTTAGTATTAAAAAAAATAAAAATAATTAATATTAAACGTAAAATTGAAATAATATTATTAATTAGAATTAAAATTTAAATAATAATAATAATTAAAATTAAAATCCAATTTAAAATTTGGATAATGAAAATAATTAAAATTAAAATTGAAATTAAAATAATGATTATAATTAAAATTAAAATCAAAATTAAAATTATAATGATATTTAAAATAAAAATAAAATTATAATAAAGATAATAATTTAAATTAAAATCAAAATAATAGTAACAATTAAAATCAAAATTAAATTCAAAATAATAATAGTAATTAAAAGTAAAATTAAAATGTAAATGATAATTATAATTAACATAAAATAAGAATTAAAATTGAAATAATAATAGTTAAAAATTAATAATAATAGTTAAAAATTAATAATAATATTAAAATAATAATATTAAATAAAATTAAAATGAAAATTTAAATAATAATAATAACTAAAGTTAAAATTCAATTAAAAACAATGATAATAATTACAATTGAAATTAAAATAATAATAATAATTAAAATTAAATTTAGAATTATAATTAAAATAAAAATAAAAATAATTAGAATTAATATTAAAATAATAATAATAATTAAAATTAAATTTAGAATTATAATTAAAATAAAAATAAAAATAATTAGAATTAATATTAAAATGGATAAGATAGTAATTAAAATCAAAATTAAAATTAAAACGATAATTAAAATTAAAATTAAGATTGAAATTACAATAAAAATAATAATGATAATAATTAAAATTAGAATTAAAATTTGAATTGAAATAATAGTTACAATTACAATTACAATTGAAATTAAGATTAAAATATTAATTGAAATAAAAATTAAAATTAAAATTATAATAATAATAATTAAAATTTAAGTTAAAATTTAAATCAAAATAATAATAATAATCAAAATTAAAATTAAACTTAAAATAATAATAATAATAATTTAAGTTAAAAAATAAATTAAAATAATGATAATTATTAAAATTAAAATTAAAATCAAAATAATAATAATAATTAATATTAAAATTACAATAAAATTAATAGTAATAATCAAAATTAGAATTAACTCAAAATTAAAATAATATTAATAATCAAAATCAAAATTGAAATTAAAACAATAATAATGATTAAAATTAGAATTAAAATTAAAATAATAATAATAATCGAAGTTGATATTAAAATTAAAATAATAGTAATAATTAAAATTAAAATTGAATAATAATAATGATTAAAATTAAAATTGAAATTAGAATAATGATAATAATAATAATGAAAATTGAAGTTAGAATAATAATAATAATTGAAATTAAAATGAAAATAAGAATAATAATAATAATTAAAATTAAAATTAATATTAAAATAAATATAATAATTAAAATTGGAATTAAAATTTAAATAATAGTAATAATTAAAATTCAAATTCAAATTTAAATAAACAAAAAAAAATTATAATTGAAATTAAAATTAAAGTAATATTAATTGAAATTGAAATTAATATTAGAATAATAAAAAAAATCAAAATTAAATTTAAAATTGAAATAATAATAACAATTAAAATTAAAATAGAAATAATAATATTAATTAAAATTAAAATCAAATTTAAAATTAAAATAATAAATAAAGTTAAAATTGAAATTGAAATTAAAATGATAATAATAATTAAAATTAATCTTGAAATTAAAATAATAATGATAAAATAAAAATTTGATTTAAAATAAAGATAATAATTAAAATTAAAATTAAAATAATAGTACCAATTAAAATCAAAATTAAAAGTAAAATAATGATAATGATTGAAATTAAAATTAAAATTAAAATTAAAATAATAATTTAATTAAAAATATTTGAAATTAAAATTAAAATTAAAATGATAATTAAAATTAGAATTGAAATTAAATCTATAATAATAATGATAATTCAAATTTGAATTAAAATTATAATTGAAATAATAATAATAAATTAATATTAAAATCAAAATAATAATTAAAATTTAAATTAAAATTAAAATAATAATAATCAAAATTAGGATTAAAATTAAAATAATAATAATTAATATTAAACATAAAATTAAAATAATAATAATTAAAATTAAAATTGAAATAATAATAATAATCAGAATTGAAATCAAATTTGAAATTGAAATAATAGAAATAATTAAAATAAAAATTGAAATTGAAATAATAATAATGATTAAAATTAAAATTGAAATTAAAATTATAATGATATTCAAAATAAAAATTAAAATTATAATAAAGATAATAATCAAAATCAAAATCAAAATAATAGTATCAATTAAATTCAAAATTAAATTTAAAATAATAATAGTAATTAAAACTAAAATGAAAATGTAAATGATAATAATAATTAAAATTATAATTAAAATTGAAATTGAAATGATAATAATAATTAAAATTGAAATTAAAATTAAAATAATTATAATTAAAGTTAGTATTAAAATAAAAATAGAAATAATTAATATTAAACATAAAATTGAAATAATATTATTAATTGGAATTATAATTGAAATAATAATAATAATTAAAATTAAAATCCAATTCAAAATTAAGATAATAAAAATAATTAAAATTAAAATTGAAATTAAAATAATGATAATAATTAGAATTAAAATCAAAATTAAAATTTTAATTTTTAAAATAAAAAAAATTATAATAAAGATAATAATTTAAATAAAAATCAAAATAATAGTACCAATTAAATTCAAAATTAAATTCAAAATAATAATAGTAATTAAAATTAAAATTAAAATGTAAATGATAATTATAATTAACATAAAATAAGAATTAAAATTGAAATATTAATAATAATTAAAATTAATAATAATATTAAAATAATAATATTAAATAAAATTAAAATGAAAATTTAAATGATAATATTAATTAAAATTAAAATTCAATTAAAAACAGTGATAATAATTACAATTGAAATTAGAATGATAATAATAATTAAAATTAAATTTAGAATTATAATTAAAATTAAAATAATAACAATTAGAATTAATATTAAAATTAATAAAATAATAATTATAATTAAAACGATAATTGAAACTAAAATTAAGATTAAAATAACAATAAAAATAATAATGATAATAATTAAAAATTAGAATTAAAATTTGAATTGAAATAATAATTACAATTACAATTACAATTGAAATTAAGATTAAAATATTAATTGAAATAAAAATTAAAATTAGAATTAAAATAATAATAATTAAAATTAAAGTTAAAATTAAAATCAAAATAATAATGATAATCAAAATTAAAATTAAACTTAAAATAAGAATAATAATAATTTAAGTTAAAATATAAATCAAAATAATAATAATTATTAGAATTGAAATTAAAATCAAAATAATAATAATAATTAATATTAAAATTACAATAAAAATAATAGTAACAATTAAAATTTGAAATAGTATTAAAATTAAGATAAGAGTAATAATCAAAATTAAAATAACTCAAAATTAAAATAATATTAATAATCAAAATCAAAATTAAAATTGAAACAATAATAATGATTAAAATTAGAATTGAAATTAGAATAACAATAATAATTGAAGTTGATATTAAAATTGAAATAATAATAATAATTAAAATTAAAATTAAGATTAAATAATAATAATGATTAAAATTAAAATTGAAATTAGAATAATGATAATAATTATAATTAAAATTAAAATTAAATAATAATAATGATTAAAGTTAAAATTGAAATTAGAATAATGAAAATAATTATAATTAAAATTAAAGTTAGAATAATAATAATAATTGAAATTAAAATAAAAATAAAAATAATAATAATAATTAAAATTAAAATTAATATTAAAATAAATATAATAATTAAAATTGAAATTAATATTTAAATAATAGTAATAATTCATATTCAAATTCAAATTTAAATAAAAAAAATATATTTGAAATTAAAATTAAAGTAATATTAAATGAAATTGAAATTAATATTAGAATAATAAAAAAAATCAAAATTAAATTTAAAATCGAAATGATAATAATAATAGTTAAAATGAAGAATAAAATTAAAATAATAGTAATAATTATAATTAAGATTAAAATTAGAAGAATAATAATAATTGAAATTAAAATCATAATTAAAATTGAAATAATATTTGAAATTAAAATCAAAACTGATATTGAAATAATAATAATACTTAAAATTGTAATTAAAAAAAATAATATTAATAATTAAAATTAAAATTAGAATTGAAAAAAAAAATTAGAATTAAAATCAAAATCAAAATAATACTAATAATTGAAATTAGGATTATGAATAAAATTAAAATAATTATTTAATTGAAATTAAAAGTGGAATTGAAATTAAAATTAAAATAATAACAATAATTAAAATTAAAATTAAAATTGAAAAAAAAATAATAATAATAATTAAAATTAAAATTAAAATTAGGTGATAATAATAAATAAAATTAGAATTAAAATTAAAATTGAATTAATAATAATAATAATTAAATTTAAGATTCAAATTAAAATTAAAATAATAATAATAATAATAATTGACATTAAAATTAAAACTAAAAAAATAATAATGATTTTAATAAAAATGAAAATGAAAATGATAATAGTAATTAAAATTAAAATTAAAATACTAAAATTAATAAAAATTGAAATTAATATTTGAATAATGATAGGAGTTAAAATTAAAATTAAAATATTAATAATGATTAAGATTAAAATAAAAATAATTATAAAAATTATAATTAAAATTGAAATTAAAATAATAATAATATTTAAATTAAAATTAAAATAAGGATAATAATTAAAATTGAAATTAAAGTTAAAATTAATATTAAAATAATAATAATTAAAATTGAAATTAAAATTGAAATAATATTAAAAATTAAAATTAAAATAAAAATAAAAATGATAATAATAAGTATTGAAATTGAAATCAAAATAAAATTAAAATAATAATAATAATAATAATAATAATAATAATAATAATAATAATAATAATAATAATAATAATAATAATAATAATAATTAAATTTAAAAATGAAATTAAAATTAAAATAATAATTGAATTCAGAAAAATATTTAAATTAAAACTAAAATTGAATCAATAATAATAATAATAATTAAAAGTAAAATTAAAATTATAATTAAAATAATAATAATAATTAAAATTAATATTGATATCAAAATAATAATAATAATTAGAATTTAAATTAGAATTAGAATAATGATAATTAAAATTACAATTAAAATAATAATAATAATCAATATTAAACGTAAAATTGAAATAATAAAAATTAAAATTAAAATTGAAATAATAGTAATAATTAAAATTAAAATAAAATTTGAAATAGAAATATTAAAAATAATTAAAATAAAATTGAAATTAAAATAATAATAATAATTAACATTAAAAATAAAATTAAAATAATAATGATAATTAAAACAAAAATTAAAAATATAATAAAGATAATAATTAAAATTAAAATTAAAATAATAGTACCAATTAAAATCAAAAATAAAATGAAAATAATAATAATTAATATTAAACGTAAAATTGAAATAATAATGATAATTAAAATTAAAATTGAAATAATATTAATAATCATAATTAAAATAAAATTTGAAATTGAAATAATAGGAATAATTAAAATTAAAATTGAAATTAAAATAATGATAATAATTAAAATTAAAATTAAAATTATAATGATATTTAGAATAAAAATTAAAATTATAATAAAGATAATAATTAAAATCAAAATCAAAATAATAGTACCAGTTAAATTCAAAATTAAATTTAAAATAATAATAGTAATTAAAATGAAAATAAAAATGTAAATGATAATAATAATTAAAATGAAAATAAAAATGTAAATGATAATAATAATTAAAATGAAATTAAAATTAAAATTGAAATAATAATAATAATTAAAATTGAAATTAAAATTAAAATAATAATAATTAAAATTAGTATTAAAATGAAAATAATATTAATCAATATTATACGTAAAATTGAAATAATATTATTAATTAAAATTAAAATTGAAATAATAATAATAATTAAAATCACAATTAAATTTAGAATTAAAATAATAGAAATGATTGAAATTAAAATTGAAATTAAAATAATGATAATAATTAGAATTAAAATCTAAATTAAAATTATAATGATATTTAAAACAAAACTAAAGTTACAATAAAGATAATAATTTAAATTTAAATCAAAATAATAGTACAAATTAAATTCAAAATCAAATTCAAAATAATAATAGTAATTAAAATTAAAATTAAAATGTAAATGATAATTATAATTAACATAAAATTAGAATTAAAATTGAAATAATAATAATAAGTAGAATTAATAAAAATATTAAAATGATACTATTAAATAAAATTAAAATGAAAATTCAAATAATAATAATAATTAAAATTAAAAATGAAATTAGAATAATGATAATAATTATAATTAAAATTAAAGTTACAATAATAATAATAATTGAAATTAAAATAAAAATAATAATAATTAAAATTTAAATTAATATCAAAATAAATATAATAATTAAAACTGAAATTGATATTTAAATAAAAGTAATAATTAAAATTGAAATTAAAATTTAAATAAACAAAATAATTATAAATAAATTTAAAATTGAAATGATAATAATTGAATTTGAAATTAATATTAGAATAATAAAAATAATCAAAATCAAATTTAAAAGCAAAATAATAATAATAATAGTTAAAATGAAGAATAAAATTAAAATTATAGTAATAATTATAATTAAGATTAAAATTAGAATAATAATAATAATTGAAATTAAAATCAAAATTAAAATTGAAATTATATTTTAAATTAATAATTAAAATTAAAATTATTGTAATAATTATTATTAAGATTAAAATTAGAATAATAATAATAATTGAAATTAAAATCAAAATTAAAATTGAAATTATATTTTAAATTAATAATTAAAATTAAAATTAGAATTAAAATGAAAATAATAATTAAAATCAAAATTAAAATCAAAATTAAAATAATACTAATAATTAAAATTAAGATTGAAAATAAAATGAACATAATAATTTAATTAAAATTAAAATTGGCATTGAAATTAATATTGAAATAATGACAATAATTAAAATTAAAATTAAAATTAAAATTGAATAATAATAATAAGTATTAAAATTAAAATTAGGTTATAATAATAAATACAATTAAAATTGAAATTAACATTGAATTAATAATAATAATATTTAAATTTAAGATTCAAATTAAAATTAAAAGAGTAATAATAATAATTATAATTAACATTAAAATTAAAACTAAAATAATAATGATATTAATTAAAAGTAAAATGAAAATGATAATAATAATTAAAATTAAAATTAAAATTATAAAATAATGAAAATTAAAATTAATATTTGAATAATGATAAGAGTTAAAATTAAAATTATAATAATAATAATGATTAAAATGAAAATAAAAATAATAATAAAAATTATAATTAAAATTGAAAGTAAAAAAAATAATGATAATTAAAATTGAAATTAAAATAATGATAATAATTAGAATTGATATTAAAGTTAAAATTAATATTAAAATAAAAATAATTAAAATTGAAATTAAAATTGAAATAATATTAAAAATTAAAATTAAAATGAAAATAAAAATGATAACAATAATTATTGAAATTAAAGTTGAAATAAAATTCAAATAATAATAATAATAATAATGATAATAATAATAATAATAAAAATAATCGAAGTTAAAAATGAAATTAAAATTAAAATAATAATTTAATTCAAAAAATGTTTTAAATTAAAATTTAAATTAAATCTAAAATAATGATAATAATAATTAAATTGAAATTAATTTTATAATTAAAATAATAATAATAATTAAAATTAATATTAAAATAAAAGTAATAATAATAATAATTAAAATTGAAATTAAAATTAAAATAATGATAATAATAATTAAAATTAAAAATAAAGCTGAAATAATAATGATAATTAAAACAAAAATTAAAAATATAATTAGGATAATAATTAAAATTAAAATTAAAATAGTAGTACCAATTGAAATCAAAATTAAAATGAAAATAATAATATTGATTAAAATTTAAATTAAAATCGAAATAATTATAATAATTAAAATTATGATTAAAATAATAACATTAATGAAATTTAGAATTAATATTTGAATAATGATTGTTAAATTTAGAATTAGAATTATAATAATGATTAAAAGTAAAAGTAAAATAAAAATAATTATTATAATTAAAATTAAATTAAAATAATAATAATAATCAAAATTAAAATTAAAATAATGATAATAATTAAAATTAAGATTAAAGATAGAATTGATGTTAAAATAATAATAATTAAAATTAGAATTAAAATTGAAATATTATTAAAAATTAGAATTAAAATTAAAATAATAATAATAATTAAAATTAAAATTAAAATAAAATTAAAATAATAATAATAATTAAAATTAAAATTAAAATTAAAATAAAACAATAATTTAATAAAAAAAATTAAAATTGAAATTAAAATAATAATTAAAATCAAATTAAAATTAAATCTATAATAATAATAATAACTCAAATAAAAAAAATTTAATTAAAATAATAATAATAATCAAAATTAATATTAAAAACAAAATTGAAATAATAATAATTAAAATTAAAATCAAATTTAAAGTAAAATAATAAAAATAATTAAAATTGGAATTTAAATGAAAATGATAATAATTAAAATTGAAATTGAAATTAAAATTATAATAATAATTAAAATGAAAATCTAAATCATAATAAAGATAATTATTAAAATTAAAATTAAAATAATAGTACCAATTAAAATCAAAATTAGAATTAAAATAATAATAATGATTAAAATTAGAATGAAAAATAATAATAGTTAAAATTAAAATTAATATAATAAAATTAATGAAAATTGAAATTAATATTGTAATAATGATAAGTTAAAATTAAAACTAAAATAATAATAATGATTAAAATTAAATCTAAAATAATAAGGATAATTATAATTAAAATTGAAATAATAATAAAAATAAAAATTAAAATTGAAATTAATATAACGATAATAATTACAATTAAAGTTAAAGTTAAAATTAATATTAAAATAATAAAAATTAAAATTGAAATTAAAATTGAAATATTAAAAATAAAAATAAAAATAAAAATATTAATAATAATTAAAATTAAAATTAAAATTAAATTAAAATCAAAATTAAAATTAAAATAATGATAATAATTACAATTAAAATTAAAGTTAAAATAATAATAATTAAAATTGAAATTAAATCTATAATAATTATAATAATTAAAATTAAAAATAATATTATAATTAGAATAAAAATAATAATTAAAATTAATATTACAACCAAAATAATAATAATGATTAAAATTGAATTTAAAATAAAAATAATAATAATTAAAATTAATATTAAAATTAAAATAATAATAATAATCAATATTAAACGTAAAATTGGAATAATAATAACAATTGATATTAAAATTGAAATAATAATATTAATTAAAATTAAAATCCAATTTAAAATAAAAATAATAAAAATAATTTAAATTGAAATTGAAATTGAAAGGATAATAATAATCAAAATTAATATTAAGATTAAAATGATAATGATAAAATAAAAATTTTAATTATAATAGAGATAATAATTAAAATTAAAATTAAAATAATAGTACCAATTAAAATCAAAATTAAAAGTAAAATTATAATAATGATTGAAATTGAAATCAAAATGGAAAATAATAATAATAATTAGAATTAAAATTAAAACAATAAAATCAATGAAAATTGAAATTAATATTGTAACAATGATAAGTTAAAATAAAAATAAAAATAATAATAATGAATAAAATTAAAACTAAAATAATAATAATAATTATAATTAAAACTAAAATTAAAATAATAATAATCAAAATTAAAATTAAAATTAAATAATGATAATAATTGAAATTAAAATTAAAGTTAAAATTATTATTAAAAAATAATAATTAAAATTGAAATTGAAATTGAAATAATTTAAAAAATAAAAATAAATTTAATAATAATATTTAAAATTAAAATTAAAATAAAATTAAAATAATAATAATAATTAAAATAAAATCTAAATTGGAATTAAAATAATTTAATTTAAAAAAATTTAAAATAAAATTAAAATTAAAATGATAATTAGAATTAGAATTAAAATTAAATCTATAATAATAATGATAATGCAAATAAAAATTGGAATTATAATTAAAATAATAATAATAATAAATAAATATTAAAATCAAAATAATAATAATAATTAAAATTCAAATCAAAATTGAAAAAATAATAATTAAAATTAATATTAAAATTAAAATAATAATAATTAATATTAAACGTAAAATTGAAATAATAATAATAATGAAAATTAAAATTGAAATAATAATAATAATTAAAATTGAAATCAAATTTAAAGTAAAATAATAAAAATAATTAAAATTAAAATTGAAATAAAAATGATAATAATAATTAAAATTAAAATAAAAATAAAAATAATAATAATTAAAATTAAAATTTAAATCATAATAAAGATAGTTATTAAATTTAAAATTAAAATAATAGTACCAATTAAAATCAAAATTAGAAATAATAATAATGATTAAAATTAAAATGAAAAATAATTATAGTTAAAATTAAAATTAAAATAATAAAATTAATGAAAATTAAAATTAATATTGTAATAATGATAAGTTAAAATTAAAATTAAAATAATAATAATGATTAAAATTAAATCTCAAATAATAATGATAATTATAATTAAAATTTAAATAAAAATAATAATAATAATTAAAATTATAATTGAAATTAAAATAATGATAATAATTACAATTAAAATTAAAGTTCAAATTAATATTAAAATAGTAATAATTAAAATTGAAATTAAAATTGAAATATTAAAAATAAAAATAAAAAAAAATAAAAATAATAATAATTAAAATTAAAATTAATATTAAATTAATATCAAAATTGAAATTAAAATAATGATATTAATTACAATTAAAATTAGAGTTAGAATTAATATTAAAATAATAATAATTAAAATTGAAATTAAATCTATACTAATAATAATAATTAAAATTAAAAATAATATTATAATTAGAATAAATATAATAATTAAAATTAATATTACAATCAAAATAAAAATAATGATTAAAATTGAATTTAAAATAAAAATAATAATAATTAAAATTCATATTAAAATTAAAATAATAATGATAATCAATATTAAACGTAAAATTGAAAAAATAATAACAATTGAAATTAAAATTGAAACAATAATATTAATTAAAATTAAAATCAAATTTAAAATGAAAATAATAAAAATAATTAAAATTGAAATTGAAATTGAAATGATAATAATAATTAAAATTAATATTGAAATCAAAATGATAATGATAAAATAAAAATTTGAATTATAATAAAGATAACAATTAAAATTAAAATTAAAATAATAGTACCAATTAAAATCAAAATTAAAAGTAAAATTAAAATAATGATTGAAATTGAAATTAAAATGAAAAATAATGATAATAATTAGAATTAAAATTAAAACAATAAAATTAATGAAAATTAAAATTAATATTGTAACAATGATAAGTTAAAATTAAAATTAAAATAATAATAATGAATAAAATTAAAACTAAAATAATGATTATTATAATTAAAACTAAAATTAAAATAATAATAATCAAAATTAAAATTAAAATAAAATAATGATAATAATTGAAATTAAAATTAAAGTTAAAATTATTATTAAAAAATAATTATTAAAATTTAAATTAAAATTGAAATAATTTTAAAAATAAAAATAAAAATAATAATAATAATTGAAATTAAAATTTAAATAAAATTAAAATAATAATAATAATTAAAATAAAATTGAAATTAAAATAATTTAATTAAAAAAAATTAGGATTAAAATTAAAATGATAATTAGAATTAGAATTAAAATTAAATCTATAATAATAATGATAATGCAAATAAAAATGAAAATTATAATTAAAATGATAATAATAATAAATAAATATTAAAATTAAAATAATAATAATAATCAATATTAAACTTAAAATTTAAATAATAATAACAATTGAAATTAAAATTGAAATAATAATATTAATTAAAATTAAAATCAAATTTAAAATAAAAATAATTAAAATAATTAAAATTGAAATTGAAATTAAAATTATAATAATAATTAAAATTAATATTAAAATTAAAATGATAATGATAAAATAAAAATTTTAATTATAATAAAGATAATAATTAAAATTAAAATTAAAATAATAGTACCAATTAAAATCCAAATTGAAAGTAAAATTATAATAATGATTGAAATTGAAATTAAAATGAAAAATAATGATAATAATTAGAATTAGGATTAAAATAATAAAATTAATGAAAACTAGAATTAATATTGTAATAATGATAACTTAAAATTGAAATTAAAATATTAATACTGATTGAAATTAAAACTAAAATAATAGTAATAATTATAATTAAAATTAAAATTAAAATAATAATAAAAATCAAAATTAAAATTAAAATTAAAATTAAAATAATGATAATGTTTAAAATTAAAGTTAAAATTAATATCAAAATAATAATAATTAAAATTAAAATTAAAATTAAAATAATAATAAAAAAAATTAAAATAAAAACATTTAAAAGAATTAATTAAAATTAAAATTAAAATTAAAATATTAATTTAATTGAAAAAAAATTTAAAATTAAAATTAAAATTAAAATGATAATTAAAATTATAATTGAAATTAAATCTCTAATAATAATGATAATTCAAATTTAAATTTAAATTACAATTGAAATAATAATAAATTGATATTAAAATCAAAATAATAATAATAATTAAAATTGAAATTAAAATTAAAATAATATTAATTGAAATTAGGATTAAAATTGAAATAATAATAATTATTATTAAACGTAAAATTTAAATAATAATAATAATTAAAATTAAAACTGAAATAATAATAATAATCAAAATTAGAATCAAATTTGAAATTGAAATAATGGAAATGATTAAAATAAAATTGAAATTAAAATAATGATAATAATTAAAATTAAAATCAAAATTAAAATTATAATGATATTTAAAACAAAAATAAAAATTATAATAATGATAATAATTAAAATCAAAATCAAAATAGTAGTACCAATTAAATCCAAAATTAAATCTAAAACAATAATAGTAATTAAAATTAAAATGAAAATGTAAATGATAATAATAATTAAAATTAAATTAAAATTAAAATTGAAATAATAGTAATAATTATAATTAATATTAATATTAAAATAATAATATTAAATATAATTAAAATGAAAAATAAAATAATAACGATAATTAAAATTGAAATTCAATTAAAAACAATGATAATAATTACAAGTAAAATTAAAATAATAATAATAATAATTAAAATTAAATTTAAAATTAGGAAAATAATAATTAAAATGCAAGTTAAAATTAGAATAATTGAAATTGAAATTAAGAATAAAATTCCAATTAAAATAATAATAATGATAATTATAATTAGAATTGAAATAAAATAAAATTAAAATTAAAATTTTAATTAAAATTTTAATTAAAATTTTAATTAAAATAATAATGATTAAAATTAACATTAAAATTAAAATCAAAACAATAATAATAATAATAATCAAAATTAGAATTAAACCTAAAATAATAATAATAATTTAGGTTAAAATTTAAATTAAAGTAATAATAATTATTAAAATTAAAATTAATATGAAAATAATAATAATAATTAAATTAAATTATAATTAAAATAATAATAATAATTAAAATTTGAAATAATATTAAAATTCAAATAATAGTAATAATCAAAATCAGAATTAAAATTAAAATAACAATGATTAAAATTAAAATTAGGATAATAATAATTGAATTTGATATTAAAATTAAAATAATAGTAATAATTAAAAATAAAATTAAAATAGAAATAATAATGATTAAAATTAAAATTGAAATTAGAATAATGATAATAATTATAATTAAAACAAAAGTTAAAATAATAATTGAAATTGAAATAATAGTAATAATAAAATTAAAATTCAAATGCACAAAATAATTATAATTGAAATTGAAATTAAAATAATAATAATAATTGAAATTTATATTAATATTATTATAAAAATAATAAAATTAAATTTAAAATCAAAATAATGATAATAGTTAAAATAAATAGTAAAATTAAAATAATAGTAATAATTATAATCAGAATTAGAATAATAATAATAATTGAAATTAAAATTAAAATTAAAATCAAAATAATAATTGAAATTAAAATCAAAACTAATATTGAAATAATAATAATTAAAATTGAAAGTAAAATAGAAATAATATTAATTATTAAAATTAGAATTAAAATAAAAATAAAAATAATTATTAAAATCAAAATTAAAATATATATTAAAATAATACTAATAATTAAAATATATATTAAAATAATACTAATAATTAAAATTAAGATTAAAATTGAAATTAAAATAATAATTTAATTAAAATTAAAATTGAAATTAAAATTAAAATTGAAATAATAACAATAATTAGGACTAAAATTAAAATTGAAATAATAGCAATGATTGAAATTGAAATTAAAATCAAAATTGAATTAATAATAATAATAATTAAATTTAAGATTGAAATAAAAATAATAATAAAAATAATGATAATAATTAACATTAAAATTAAAACTAAAATAATAATAATGATATTATTAAAAAATAAAATGAAAAAATAATAATAATTAAAATTAAAATTAAAAAAATAAAATTAATAATAATTAAAATTGAAATCAATATTTGAATAATAATAATAGTTAAATTTGAAATCAGAATAATAATAATTATTGAAATTAAAAATGAAATAATAAAAATAATTATAATTAAAATTCAATTAAAATAATGATAATAATTAAAATTGAAATTAAAATTGAAATAATGATAATAACTAAAATTAAGGTTAAAGTTAGAATTAATATTGAAGTAATAATAATTGAAATTAAAATTAAAATTGAAATAATATTAAAAATTAAAAGTAAAAGTAAAATTAAAGTAATAATAATATTTAAAATAAAAATAAAAAAAAATAAAATAATAATACTAATCAAAATCAAAATTAAAATTAAAATTGAAATAATAATTGGATTTAAAAAAATGAAATTGAAATTAAAATAATAATAATAATTTAAAAAGGAATTAAAATTAAATCTATAATAATAATAATAATGATTCAAATTAAAATCAAAATGATAATTAAAATAATAATAATAATTAAAAATATTATTAAAATGAAAATAATAATAATAATTAATATTGAAATTAAACATAAAATAATAATAATTAAAATTAAAATAAAATAAAAATAATAATGATAATTAATATTAAACGTAAAATTGGAATAATAATAATTATTATAATTAAAATTGAAATAATAATAATAATTGAAATTAATATCAAATTTGAAATTAAAATAAAAAAAATAATTAAAATTAAAATTTAAATTAAAATGATAATAATAATTAAAATTTAAATTAAAATAAAATAATAATAATAAATAAAATAAAAATTTAAATTATAATAGAGATAATAGTTAAAATCAAAATTAAAATAATAGTACCAATAAAAATTAAAATCAAAATTAAAATAATAAAAATGATTGAAATTAAAATTAAAATGAAAAATAATAATGATTAGAATTAAAATTAAGATAATAAAATTAATGAAAATTAAAATTAATATTGTAATAATGATAAGTTAGAATTAAGATAAAAATAATAATAATGATTGGAATTAAAACTGAAATAATAATAATAATTATAAATTAAATTGAAATTAAAATAATAATAATAATAATTAAAATTATAATTAAAATTAAAATAATGATAATTAAAATTAAAGTTAAAGTTAAAATTAATATTAATATAATAATAATTAAAATTGAAATTAAAATTGAAGCATTAAAAATGAAAATAAAAATAAAAATAAAAATGATGATTGAAATTAAAATTGAAATAAAACTAAAATAATAATAATAATTAGAATTAAAATAATAATAATAATTAAGATTATAATGAAAATAAAAATAGAAATAATAATAATAATTAAAATAGAAATTAAAATAATGATAATAATCAAAATTAGAATAAAGTTAAAATTAATATTAAAATAATAATAATAATTAAAATTGAAATAATATTAAAAATTTAAATTAATATGAAAATGAAAATAATAATAATTAAAACTGAAATTAAAATTAAATTAAAATAATAATAATAATTAAAATCAAAAATTAAATTAAAATTAAAATAATAATTTAATTAAAATTTTTTTTAAATAAAATTAAAATTAGAATAGTAATTAAAATCAGAATTAAAATTAAATCTATAATAATAATAAAAGTTCAAATTAAAATTAAAATTATAATCAAAATAATAATAATTAAAATTAATATTAAAATCAAAATGATAATAATAATTAAAATTGAAATTAAAATAAGAATAAAAATAATTAAAATTAAAATCAAAATAACAATAATAATTAATATTAAAAGTAAAATTGAAATAATAATAAGAAGTGAAACTAAAATCAAATTTAAAATAAAAATAATTAAAATAAATAAAATTAAAATTGAAATTAAAATAATAGTGATAATTAAAATAAAAGTTAAAATTATAATAAAGATAATAATTAAAATTAAAATTGAAATAATAGTACCAAATAAAATCAAAATTAAAATTAAAATAATGATAAAGATTAAAATTAAGATTAAAATGAAAATTATAACTAGGATTAAAATTAAAATAAAAAATTAATGAAAATTAGAATTAATATTTGAATAATGATATTAGTTGAATTTGAAATAAGAATAATATTAATGATTAAAATTGAAACTAAAATAACAATAACAATTATAAATAAAATTAAATTAAAATAATGATAAAAATTAAAAATAGAATTAAAATTGAATTATGATAATAATTAAAATTAAAATTAAAGTTAAAATTAACATTAAAATAATAATAATAATTAAAATTAAATTTCAAATTAAAATGATGATAATAATTACAATTAAAAATAAAGTTAAAATTAATATTAAAATAATAATAATAAAATTGAAATTAAATCTATAATAATAATAATAATTAAAATTAAAAATAAAATTATAATTAGAATAATAATAATAATTGAAATTAATATTAAAATCAAAATAATAATAATGATTAAAATATAATTTGAAATTAAAATAATAATAATTAAAATTAATATTAAAATTAAAATAATGATAATATTCAATATTAAACGTAAAATTTAGGTAATAATAACAATTGAAATTAAAATTGAAATAATAATATCAATTAAAATTAAAATAAAATTTAAAATAAAAATATCAAAAATAATTAAAATTGAAATTGAAATTAAAATGATAATAATAATTAGAATTAATATTAAAATTAAAATGGTAATGATAAAATAAAAATTTGAATTATAATAAAGATAATAATTAAAATTAAAATTAAAATAATAGTACCAATTAAAATAAAAATCAAAATTAGAATAATAATAATAATTAAAATTAAAATTAAAAAGAAAAATAATAATAATTAAAATTAAAATGAAAATGATAAAATTAATGAAAATTAAAATTAATATTGTAATAATGATAAGTTAAAATAAAAATAAATATAATAATAATGATTGAAATTAAAACTGAAATAATAATAATAATTATAAATAAAATTGAAATTAAAATAATAATAATAAATAAAATGAAAATTTTAATTAAAATAATGATAATTAAAATTAAAGTTAAAGTTAAAATTAATATTAATATAATAATAAATAAAATTGAAATTAAAAATGAAGCATTAAAAATAAAAATAAAAATAAAAATAAAATGATTAGAATTAAAATTGAAATAAAATTAAAATAATAATAATAATTAAAATTAAAATAATAATAATAATAATTAAAATTAAAAATTAAATTAAAATTAAAATAATAATTCAATTAAAAAAAATTAAAATTAAAATTAAAAATAAAATACTAATTAAAATCAGAATTAAAATTGAATCTATAATTATAGTTCAAATTAAAATTAATATTATAATCAAAATAATAATAATAATTAAGATTAATATTAAAATCAAAATGATAATAATAATAAAAATTTAAATAAAAATAAAAATAATAGTAATTAAAATAAAAATAAAAATAACAATAATAATTAATATTAAAAGTAAAATTTAAATACTGATAAGAAGTAAAATTAAAATCAAATTTAAAATAAAAATTATAGAAAATATTAATATTAAAATTGAAATTAAAATGACTATAATTAAATTTAAAATTGAAATTAAAATAATAGTGATAATTAAAATAAAAGTTAAAATTATAATAAAGATAATAATCAAAATTAAAATTGAAAAAATAGTACCAGTTAAAATCAAAATTAAAACGAAAATAATATTAATGATTAAAATTAAGATTAAAATGAAAATAATAATTAGGATTAAAATAAAAATAATAAAATTAATGAAAATTAGAATTAATATTTGAATAATGATAATAGTTGAATTTAAAATTAGAATAATAATAATGATTAAATTTGAAACTAAAATAACAATAACAATTATAATTAAAATAAAATTACAATAATGATAAAAATTAAAAATGAAATTAAAATTGAATTATGATAATAATTAAAATTAAAAATAAAGTTAAAATTAACATTAAAATAATAATAATAATAAAAATTAAAATTCAAATTAAAAGGATGATAATAATTACAATGAAAATTAAAGTTAAAATTAATATTAAAACAATAATAATTAAAATTGAAATTAAATCTATAATAATAATAATAATTAAAATTAAAAATAAAATTATAATTAGAATAATAATAATAATCAAAATTAATATTAAAATCAAAATAAAAATAACGATTAAAATCGAATTTAAAATTAAAATAATAATAATTGAAATTAATATTAAAATTGAAATAATAATAATAATCAATATTAAACGTAAAATTGAAATAATAATAACAATTGAAATTAAAATTTAAATAATAATATTAATTAAAATTAAAATCAAATTTAAAATAAAAATAATAAAAATAATTAATAATGAAATTGAAATTAAAATGATAATAATAATTAAAATTAATATTGAAATCAAAATGATAATGATAAAATAAAAATTTGAATTATAATAAAGATAATAATTAAAATTGAAATTGAAATGATAGTACCAATTAAAAGCCAAATTTAAAGTAAAATAATAATAATGATTGAAATTAAAATTAAAATGAAAAATAATGATAATAATTAGAATTAAGATTAAAATAATAAAATTAATGAAAACTAAAATTAATATTGTAATAATGATAACTTAAAATTAAAATTGAAATAATAATAATGATTGAAATTAAAACTAAAATAATAGTAATATTTATAATTAAAATTAAAATTAAAATAATAATTATGATTATAATTAAAATTAAAATTAGAATTAAAATAATGATAATATTTAAAATTAAAGTTAAAATTAATATTAAAATAATAATAATTAAAATTGAAATTAAAATTAAAATAATAAAACCAATTAAAATAAAAACTAAAATTAAAGTAATAATAATAATTAAAATTGAAATAAAAACAACTAAAATAATAATAATAATTAAAATTAAAATTAAAATTGAAATTAAGATAATTTAATTAAAAAAATTTAAAATTAAAATTAAAATTAAAATGATAATTGAAATTATAATTGAAATTAAATCTCTAATAATAATGATAATTCAAATTTAAATTATGATTAAAATTGAGATAATAATAATAAATTGATATTAAAATCAAAATAATAATAATAATTAAAATTGAAGTAAAAATTTAAATAATATCATCCAAAATTAGGATTAAAATTGAAATAATAATAATTATTATTAAACGTAAAATTTAAATAATAATAATTAAAATCAAAATTGAAATAATAATAATCAAAATTAAAATCAAATTTGAAATTGAAATAATAGAAATAATTAAAATTAAAATTGAAATAAAAATAATGGTAATAATTAAAATTAAAATTAAAATTAAAATTGAAATTATAATGATATTTAAAATAAAAATAAAAATTATAATAAAGATAATAATTAAAATCAAAATCAAAATAATAATACCAATTAAATTCAAAATTGAATCTAAAACAATAATAGTAATTAAAATTAAAATGAAAATGTAAATGATAATAATAATTAAAATAAAATTAAAATTGAAATAACAATAATAATTATAATTATAAATAAAATTTAAATTAAAATAATAATAATAAATAAAATGAAAATTTTAATTAAAATAATGATAATTAAAATTAAAGTTAAAGTTGAAATTAATATTAATATAATAATAATTAAAATTGAAATTGAAAATGAAGCATTGAAAATAAAAATAAAAATAAAAATAAAATGATAATTAGAATTAAAATTGAAATCAAATTAAAATAATAATAATAATCAAAATTAAAATAATAATAATAATTAAAATTAAAAATTAAATTAAAATTAAAATAATAATTTAATTAAAAAAATTAAAATTAAAATTAAAATTAAAATTAAAATACTAATTAAAATCAGAATTAAGATTAAGTCTATAATAATAGTTCAAATTAAAATTAATATTATAATCAAAATAATAATAATAATTAAGATTAATATTAAAATCAAAATGATAATAATAATAAAAATTTAAATAAAAATAAAAATAATAGTAATTAAAGTTAAAATAAAAATAACAAGAATAATTAATATTAAAAGTAAAATTTAAATACTGATAAGAAGTAAAATTAAAATCAAATTTAAAATTAAAATAATAGAAAATATTAATATTAAAATTGAAATTAAAATGATAATAATTAAATTTAAAATTGAAATTAAAATAATAGTGATAATTAAAATAAAAGTTAAAATTATAATAAAGATAATAATCAAAATTAAAATTGAAAAAATAGTACCAATTAAAATCAAAATTAAAATGAAAATAATATTAATGATTAAAATTAAGATTAAAATGAAAATAATAATTAGGATTAAAATTAAAATAATAAAATTAATGAAAATTAGAATTAATATTTGAATAATGATAATAGTTGAATTTAAAATTAGAATAATAATAATGATTAAATTTGAAACTAAAATAACAACAACAATTATAATTAAAATTAAATTACAATAATGATAAAAATTTAAACTAAAATTAAAATTAAATTATGATAATAATTAAAAGTAAAAATAAAATTAAAATTAACATTAAAATAATAATAATAATAAAAATTAAAATTCAAAGTAAAATGATGATAATAATTACAATTAAAATTAAAGTTAAAATTAATATTAAAAAAATAATAATTAAAATTGAAATTAAATCTATAATAATAATAATAATTAAAATTAAAAATAAAATTATAATTAGAATAATAATAATAATTAAAATTAATATGAAAATCAAAATAATAATAATGATTAAAAATTGAATTTAAAATTAAAATAATAATAAAAATTAATATTAAAATTGAAATAATAATAATAATCAATATTAAACGTAAAATTGAAATAATAATAATAATCAATATTAAACGTAAAATTGAAATAATAATAACAATTGAAATTAAAATTGAAATAATAATATTAATTAAAATTAAAATCAAATTTAAAATAAAAATAATAAAAATAATTAAGAATGAAATTGAAATTAAAATAATAATAATAATTAAAATTAATATTGAAATCAAAATGATAATGATAAAATAAAAATTTGAATTAAAATAAAGATAATAAATAAAATTGAAATTGAAATGATAGTACCAATTAAAAGCCAAATTTAAAGTAAAATAATAATAATGATTGAAATTAAAATTAAAATGAAAAATAATGATAATAATTAGAATTAAGATTAAAATAATAAAATTAATGAAAACTAAAATTAATATTGTAATAATGATAACTTAAAATTAAAATTGAAATAATAATAATGATTGAAATTAAAACTAAAATAATAGTAATATTATAATTAAAATTAAAATTAAAATAATAATTATGATTATAAAAATTAAAATTAAAATTAAAATAATGATAATATTTAAAATTAAAGTTAAAATTAATATTAAAATAATAATAATTAAAATTGAAATTAAAATTAA
Source organism: Palaemon carinicauda (assembly GCF_036898095.1). Taxonomy (NCBI): domain Eukaryota; kingdom Metazoa; phylum Arthropoda; class Malacostraca; order Decapoda; family Palaemonidae; genus Palaemon; species Palaemon carinicauda. The sequence continues at coordinate 149,803,203 of NC_090729.1, forward strand.
AATAATAAAACCAATTAAAATAAAAACTAAAATGAAAATAATAATAATAATTAAAATTAAAATATAAACAATTAAAATAATAATAATAATTAAAATTAAAATTAAAATTGAAATTAAGATAATTTAATTAAAAAAAATTTAAAATTAAAATTAAAATTAAAATGATAATTAAAATTATAATTGAAATTAAATCTCTAATAATAATAATAATTCAAATTTAAATTATGATTAAAATTGAGATAATAATAATAAATTGATATTAAAATCAAAATAATAATTAAAATTGAAGTTAAAATTAAAATAATATTAATCAAAATTAGGATTAAAATTGAAATAATAATAATTATTATTAAACGTAAAATTTAAATAATAATAATAATCAAAATTGAAATAATAATAATAATACAAATTAAAATCAAATTTGAAATTGAAATAATAGAAATAATTAAAATTAAAATTGAAATTAAAATAATGGTAATAATTAAAATTAAAATTAAAATTAAAATTATAATGATGTTTAAAATAAAAATAAAAATTATAATAAAGATAATAATTAAAATCAAAATCAAAATAATAGTACCAATATTCAAAATTAAATCTAAAACAATAATAGTAATTAAAATGAAAATGAAAATGTAAATGATAATAATAATTAAAATAAAATTAAAATTGAAATAACAATAATAACTATAATTAATATTAATATTAGAATAATAATATTAAATAAAATTAAAATTAAAATTAAAATAATAATGATAATTAAAATGGAAATTCAATTAATAACCATGATAATAATTACAATTAAAATTAAAATAATATTAATAGTAATTAAAATTAAATTTAAAATTATAATTAAGATTAAAATTATAATTAAGATTAAAATGATAATAATAATTAGAATTAAAATTAAAATTAAAAAAAATAATAATCAAAATGCAAATTAAAATTAAAATAATTGAAATTAAAATTAAGAATAAAATTCTAATAAAAATAATAATAATGATAATTATAATTAGAATTAAAATAATAATTACAATTAAAATTAAAATTAAAATTAAAATAATAATTAAAATAAAAATTAAAATTAAAATTAAAATAATAATGATTAAAATTAACATTAAAATTAAAATCAAAACATTAATAATAATAATAATCAAAATTAGAATTAAACCTAAAATAATAATAACAATTTAGGTTAAAATTCAAATTAAAATAATAATTATTAAAATCAAAATTAAAATGAAAATAATAATAATAATCAAATTAAAATTATAATTAAAATAATATTAATAATTAAAATTTGAAATAATATTAAAATTCAAATAATAGTAATAATCAAAATCAAAATTAAAATTAAAATAACAATGATTAAAACTAAAATTAGGATAATAATAATAATTGAATTTGATATTAAAATTAAAATAATGGTAATAATTAAAAATAAAATTAAAATTAAAATAATAATTATCAAAATTAAAATGAAAATTAGAATAATGATAATAATTATAATTAAAACAAAAGTTAGAATAATAATTGAATTTGAAATAATAGTAATAATAAAATTAGAATTTAAATAAACAAAATAATTATAATTGAAATTTAAATTGAAATAATAATAATTGAAATTTAAATTAATATTAGAATAATGAAAATAATTAAAATTAAATTTAAAAGAAAAATAATAATAATAATAGTTAAAATGAAGAATAAAATTAAAATAATAGTAATAATTATAATTAAGATTAAAATTAGAATAATAATAATAATTTAAATTAAAATCAAAATTAAAATTGAAATGATATTTTAAATTAAAATCAAAACTAATATTGAAATAATAATAATAATTAAAATTGTAATTGAAAAACAAATAATATTAATAATTAAAATTAAAATTAGAATTAAAATAAAAATAATAATTGAAATCAAAATTAAAATCAAAATAAAAATAATACTAATAATTAAAATTAGGATTGACAATATAATTAAAATAATGATTTAATTAATATTAAAATTGGCATTAAAATTAAAACTGAAATAATGACAATAATTAAAATTAAAATTAAAATTAAAATTGAATAATAATAATAAGTAATATTAAAATTAAAATTAGGTTATAATAATAAATACAATTAAAATTGAAATTAAAATTGAATTAATAATAATAATATTAAAATTTAAGATTCAAATTAAAAATAAAATAATAATAATAATAATTATAATTACCATTAAAATTGAAACTAAAATAATAATAATGATATTAATTAAAATGAAAATGAAAATGATAATAATAATTAAAATAAAAATAAAAATAATAAAATAATGAAAATTAAAATTAATATTTCAATAATGATAAGAGTTAAAATTAAAATTAAAATAATTATAATGATTAAAATAAAAATAAAGATAATAATAAAAATTATAATTAAAATTGAAAGTAACAAAATAATGATAATTAAAATTGAAATTAAAATAATGATAATAATTAAAATTGAAATTAAAGTGAAAATTAATATTAAAATAAAAATAATTAAGATTGAAATTAAAATTGAAATAATATTAATAATTAAAATTAAAATGAAAATAAAAATGATAACAATAATTATTAAAATTAAGGTTAAAATAAAATTAAAATAATAATAATAATAATAATAATAATAATAATAATAATAATAATAATAATAATAATAATAATAATAATAATAATAATCAAATTAAAAAAGGAAATTAAAATTAAAATAATAATTTGATTCAAAAAATTTTTCAAATTAAAATTAAAATTAAATCCAAAATAATGATAATAATAATTAAATTATAATTGATTTTATAATTGAAATAATAATAATAATTAAAATTAATATTAAAATAAAAGTAATAATAATAATCGAAATTGAAATTGAAATTAAAATAATGATAATAATAATCAAAATTAAAAATAAAACTAAAATAATAATGGTAATTAAAACAAAAATTAAAATTATAATTAGGATAATAATTAAAATTAAAATTAGGATAATAATTAAAATTAAAATTAAAATAATAGTACCAATTGAAATCAAAATTAAAATGAAAATAATAATAATAATTAAAATTAAAATTAAAATCAAAATAATTATAATAATTAAAATTATGATTAAAATAATAACATAATAGAAATTTAGAATTAATATTTGAATAATGACTGTTGAATTTAAAATTATAATTATAATAATGATTAAAATTACAACTAAAATAAAAATAATTATTATAATTAAAATTAAATTAAAATAATAATAATCAAAATTAAAATTAAAATAATGATAATAATTAAAATTAAGATTAAAGATAGAATTGATATTAAAATAATAATAATTAAAATTAAAATTAAAATTGAAATAATATTAAAAATTTGAATTAAAATTAAATTTAAAATAATAATAATTAAAATTAGAATTGATATAAAATTAAAATAATAATAATAATTAAAATTAAAATTAAAATTAAGATAAAACAATAATTTAATTTAAAAAATTTTAAATTAAAATTAAAATAACAATTAATATTAAATTAAAATTAAATCTATAATAATAATAATAACTCAAATAAAAAAAATTTAATTAAAATAATAATAATAATCAAAATTAATAATAAAATCAAAATTGAAATAATAATAATTATTATTAAAATCAAATTTAAAGTAAAATAATAAAAATAATTTAAAATTGAATTTTAAATAAAAATGATAATAATTAAAATGAAAATTTAAATCATAATAAAGATAATTATTAAAATTAAAATTAAAATAATAGTACCAATTAAAATCAAAATTAGAATTAAAATAATGATAATGATTAAAATTAAAATGAAAATAATATTAGTTAAAATTGAATTTAAAATAATAAAATTAATGCAAATTAAAATTGATATTGTAATAATGATTAGTTAAAATTAAAACTAAAATAAAAATAATGAATAAAATTAAATCTAAAATAATAATGATAATTATAATTGAAATTGAAATAAAAATAATAATAAAAATTAAAATTAAAATTAAAATTAATATAATGATAATAATTACAATTAGAGTTAAAGTTAAAATTATTATTAAAATAATAATAATTAAAATTGAAATTGAAATTGAAATATTAAAAATAAAAATAAAAATAAAAAATAAAAATATTAATAATAATTAAAATTAAAATAAAAATAAAATTAAAATCAAAATTAAAATTAAAATAATGATAATAATTACAATTAAAATTAAATTTAAAATTAATGTTAAAATAATAATAATTGAAATTGAAATTAAATCTATACTAATAATAATGATTAAAATTAAAAATAATATTATAATTAGAATAAAAATAATAATTAAAATTAATATTACAATCAAAATAATAACAATGATTAAAATTGATTTTGAAATAAAAATAATAATAATTAAAATTAATATTAAAATTAAAATAATAATAATGATCAATATTAAACGTAAAATTGAAATAATAATAACAATTAAAATTAAAATTGAAATAATAATATTAATTAAAATTAAAATCAAATTTAAAATAAAAATAATAAAAATAATTAAAATTGAAATGGAAATTGAAATGATAATAATAATTAAAATTAATATTAAAATTAAAATGATAATGATAAAATAAAAATTTGAATTATAATAAAGATAATAATTAAAATTAAATTAAAATAATAGTACCAATTAAAATCAAAATTAAAAGTAAAATTATAATAATGATTGAAATTGAAATTAAAATGAAAAATAATGATAATAATTAGAATTAAAATTAAAACAATAAAATTAATGAAAATTAAAATTAATATTGTAACAATGATAAGTTAAAATTAAAATTATAATAATAATAATGAATAAAATTAAAACTAAAATAATAATAATAATTATAATTAAAACTAAAATTAAAATAATAATAATCAAAATTAAAATTAAAATTGAATAGTGATAATAATTGAAATTAAAATTAAAGTTAAAATTATTATTAAAAAATAATAATTAAAATTGAAATTAAAATTTAAATAATTTTAAAAATAAAAATAAAAAAATAATAATTAAAATTAAAATTAAAATAAAATAAAAATAGTAATAATAATTAAAATAAAATTAAAATTGAAATTAAAATAATTTAATTAAAAAAATTAAAATTAAAATTAAAATTAAAATGATAATTAGAATTAGAATTGAAATTAAATCTATAATAATAATGATAATGCAAATAAAAATTGAAATTATAATCAAAATAATAATAATAAATAAATAAATATTAAAATCAAAATAATAATAATAATTAAAATTCAAATCAAAATTAAAATAATAATAATTAAAAATAATATTAAAATTAAAATAATAATAATTAATATTAAACGTAAAATCGAAATAATAATAATAATTAAAGTTAAGATTGAAATAGTAATAATAATTAAAATTGAAATCAAATTTAAAGTAAAATAATAAAAATAATTAAAATTAGAATTGATATAAAAATAACAATAATTAAAATTAAAATTAAAATTAAAATAATAATAATAATTAAAATGAAAATTTAAATCATGATAAAGATAATTATTAAAATTAAAATTAAAATAATAGTACCAATTAAAATCAAAATTAGAAATAAAATAATAATGATTAAAATTAAAATGAAAAATAATTATAGTTAAAATTAAAATTAAAATAATGAAATTAATGAAAATTAAAATTAATATTGTTATAATGATAAGTTAAAATTAAAATTAAAATAATAATAATGATTAAAATTAAATCTAAAATAATAATGATAATTATAATTAAAATTGAAATAAAAATAATAATAATAATTAATATTAAAATTAAAATAAAGATAATAATTACAATTAAAATTAAAGTTAAAATTAATATTAAAATAGTAATAATTAAAATTGAAATTAAAATTGAAATATTAAAAATAAAAATAAAAAAAAAATATCAATAATAATTAAAATTAAAATTAAAATAAAATTAATATCAAAATTAAAATTAAAATAATGATAATAATTACAATTAAAATTAAAGTTAGAATTAATATTAAAATAATAATAATTAAAATTGAAATTAAATCTATACTAATAATAATAATTAAAATTGAAAATAATATTATAATTAGAATAAAAATAATTATTAAAATTATTATTACAATCAAAATAATGATTAAAATTGAATTTAAAATAAAAATAATAATAATTAAAATTCATATTAAAATTAAAATAATAATAATAATCAATATTAAACGTAAAATTGAAATAAGAAATAACAATTGAAATTAAAATTGAAATAATAATATTAATTAAAATTAAAATCAAATTTATAATTAAAATAATAAAAATAATTAAAATTGAAATTGAAATTGAAATGATAATAATAATTAAAATTAATATTAAAATTAAAATGATAATGATAAAATAAAAATTTGAATTATAATAAAGATAATAATTAAAATTAAAATTAAAATAATAGTACCAATTAAAATCCAAATTGAAAGTAAAATTATAATAATGATTGAAATTGAAATTAAAATGAAAAATAATGATAATAATTAGAATTAAAATTAAAACAATAATATTAATGAAAATTAAAATTAATATTGTAACAATAATAAGTTAAAATTAAAATTAAAATGATAATAATGAATAAAATTAAAAGTAAAATAATAATAATAATTATAATTAAAACTAAAATAAAAATAAAAATCAAAATTAAAATAAAATTAAAGTTAAAATTATTATTAAAAAATAATAATTAAAATTGAAATTAAAATTGAAATAATTTTAAAAATAAAAGTAAAAATAATAATAATAATTAAAATTAAAATTAAAATAAAATTAAAATAATAATAATAATTGAAATATAATTAAAATTGAAATTAAAATAATTTAATTAAAAAATTAAAATTAAAATTAGAATTAAAATGATAATTAGAATTAGAATTAAAATTAAATCTATAATAATAATGATGATGCAAATAAAAATTAAAATTATAATTAAAATAATAATAATAAATAAATATTAAAATCAAAATAATAATAATAATTAAAATTCAAATCAAAATTAAAATAATAATAATTAAAATTAATATTAAAATTAAAATAATAATAATTGATATTAAACATGAAATTGAAATAATAATAATAATTGAAATTAAAATTGAAATAATAATAATAATTAAAATTGAAATAAAATTTTAAGTAAAATAATAAAAATAATTAAAATTAAAATTGAAATAAAAATGATAATAATAATTAAAATTGAAATTAAAATTAAAGTAATTATAATAATCAAAATAAAAATTTAAATCATAATAAAGATAATTATTAAAATTAAAATTAAAATAATAGTACCAATTAAAATCAAAATTAGAAATAAAATAATAATAATGAATAAAAGTAAAATGAAAAATAATTATAGTTAAAATTAAAATTGAAATAATAAAATTAATGAAAATTAAAGTTAATATTGTAATAATGATAAGTTAAAATTAAAATCAAAATAATAATAATGATTAAAATTGAATCTAAAATAATAATGATAATTATAATTAAAATTTAAATAAAAAAAATAATAATAATTAAAATTAAAATTAGAATTAAAATAATGATAATAATTACAATTAAAATTAAAGTTAAAATAATATTAAAATAATAATAATTAAAATTGAATTTAAATCTATAATAATAATAATAATTAAAATTAAAACTAAAATTATAATTAAAATAATAATAATAAATAACATTAATATTAAAATCAAAATAATAATAATGATTAAAATTGAATTTAAAATTAAAATAATAATAATGAAAATTAATACTAAAATTAAAATAATAATAATAATCAATATTAAACGTAAAATTGTAATAATAATAACAATTGAATTTAAAATTGAAATAATAATATTAATCAAAATTAGAATCAAATTTAAAATAAAAATATCTAAAATTATTAAAATTGAAATTGAAATTAAAATGATAATAATAATTAAAATTAATATTAAAATTAAAGTGATAATGATAAAATAAAAATTTGAATTATAATAAAGATAATAATCAAAATTAAAATTAAAATAATAGTACCAATTAAAATCCAAATTAAAAGTAAAATAATAATAATGATTGAAATTAAAATTAAAATGAAAAATAATGATAATAATTAGAATTAAGATTAAAATAATAAAATTAATGAAAACTAAAATTAATATTGTAATAATGATAACATAAAATTAGAATTAAATTAATAATAATGATTGAAATTAAAACTAAAATAATAGTAATAATTATAATTAAAATTAAAATTAAAATTAAAATACTAATAATAATCAAAATTGAAATTAAAATTAAAATTAAAATAATGATAATGTTTAAAATTAAAGTTAAAATTAATATCAAAATAATAATAATTGAAATTAAAATTAAAATTAAAATAATAAAAATTAAAATAAAAACTAAAATGAAAATAATAATAATAATAAAATTAAAATAAAAACAATTAAAAAAACTAATTGAAATTAAAATTAAAATTAAAATTAAAATAATAATTTAGATAAAAAAAATTTAGAATTAAAATTAAAATTAAAATGATAATTAATATTATAATTGAAATTAATTCTCTGATAATAATGATAATTCATATTAAATTTAAATTACAATTGAAATAATAATAATAAATTGATATTAAAATCAAAATAATAATAATAATTAAAATTGAAATTAAAATTAAAATAATATCAATTAAAATTAGGATTAAAATTGAAATAATAATAATTATTATTAAACGTAAAATTTAAATAATAATACTTAAAATTAAAATTGAAATGATAATAATAATCCAAATTAAAATCAAATTTGAAATTGAAATAATAGAAATAATTAAATTTAAAATTAATATTAAAATAATGGTAATAATTGAAATTAAAATTAAAATTAAAATTAGAGTGATATTTAAAATAAAAATGAAAATTATAATAAAGATAATAATTAAAATCAAAATCAAAATAATAGTACCAATTAAATTCAAAATTAAATCTAAAACAATAATAGTAATAAAAATTCAAATGAAAATGTAAATGATAATGAAAATGTAAATGATAATGATAATTAAAATAAAATTAAAATTTAAGTAATAATAATAATTATAATTAATATTAATAATAAAATAATAATATTAAATAATATTAAAATGAAAATTAAAATAATAATGATAATTAAAATTGAAATTCAATTAATAACAATGATAATAATTACAATTAAAATTAAAATAATATTAATAATAATTAAAATTAAATTTAAAATTATAATTAAGATTAAAATTATAATTAAGTTTAAAATAATAATAATAATTAGAATTAAAATTAAAATTAAAAAAATAATAATCAAAATGCAAATTGAAATTAAAATAATTGAAATTAAAATTAAGAATAAAATTCCAATAAAAATAATAATAATGATAATTATAATTAGAATTAAAATAATAATTACAATTGAAATTAAAATGAAAATTAAAATATTAATTAAAATGAAAATTAAAATTTAAATTAAAATAATAATGATTAAAATTAACATTAAAATTAAAATCAAAACAATAATAATAATAATAATCAAAATTAGAATTAAACCTAAAATAATAATGATAATTTAGGTTAAAATTAAAATTAAGATAATAATAATTATTAAAATTAAAATTAAAATTAAAATAATAATAATAATCAAATTAAAATTATAATTAAAATAATATTAATAATTAAAATTTGAAATAATATTAAAATTCAAATAATAGTAATAAACAAAATCAAAATTAAAATTAAAATAACAATGATTAAAACTAAAATTAGGATAATAATAATAATTGAATTTGATATTAAAATTAAAATAATGCTAATAATTAAAAATAAAAGTAAAATTAAAATAATAATGATTAAAATTAAAATTGAAATTAGAATAATGATAATAATTATAATTAAAACAAAAGTTAGAATAATAATAAAAATAATTGAATTTGAAATAAGAGTAATAATAAAATTCAAATTCAAATGAACAAAATAATTATAATTGAAATTAAAATTAAAATGATAATAATAATTAAAATTGATATTAATATTATAATAAAAATAATTGAAATTAAATTTAAAATCAAAATAATGATAATAGTTAAAATGAATAGTAAAATTGAGATAATAGTAATAATTATAATTAAAATTAGAATTAGAATAATAATAATAATTGAAATTAAAATTAAAATTAAAATTAAAATAATAATTGAAATTAAAATCAAAACTAATATTGAAATAATAATAATTAAAATTGAAAGTAAAATAGAAATAATATTAATTATTAAAATTAGAATTAGAATTAAAATAAAAATAATGATTAAAATCAAAATTAAAATATATATTAAAATAATAATAATAATTAAAATTAAGATTAAAAATAATATTAAAATAAAAATTTAATTAGAATTAAAATTGAAATTAAAATTAAAATTGAAATAATAACAACAATTAAGACTAAAATTAAAATTGAAATAATAACAATAATTAAAATTAAAATTAAAATTAAAATTAAAATTAAAATTGAATTAATACTAATAACAATTAAATTTAAGATTCAAATAAAAATAAAAATAAAAATAATGATAATAATTAACTTTAAAATTAAAACTTAAATAATAATAATGATATTATTAAAAATTAAAATGAAAAAAATAATATTAATTAAAATTAGAATTAAAAAAATAAAATTAGTGAAAATCATAATTAATAATTGAATAATAATAATAGTATAAATTAAACTTAAAATAATAATAATGATTAAAATTGAAACTTATATAATCAAAATAATTATAATTAAAATTGAAATTAAAACAATAATAATAATTAAAACTAAAATTATGATAATAATTAAAATTGGAATTGAAATTAAAATTAAAATAATAACAATAATTAAAATTAAAATTAAAATTAAAATTAAATAATAATAATAACAATTAAAATTAAAATTAGGTGATAATAATAAATAAAATTAGAATTAAAATTAAAATTGAATTAATAATAATAATAATTAAATTTAAGATTCAAATTAAAATTAAAATAATAATAATAATAATAATAATAATAATTAACATTAAAATTAAAACTAAATAAATAATAATGATTTTTATAAAAATGAAAATGAAAATGATAATAATAATTAAAATTAAAATACTAAAATTAATAAAAATTGAAATAAATATTTGAATAATGATAAGAGTTAAAATTATAATTAAAATAATAATAATGATTAAGATTAAAATAAAAATAATTATAAAAATTATAATTAAAATTGAAATTAAAATAATAATAATAATTAAAATTAAAATTAAAATAAGGATAATAATTAAAATTGAAATTAAAGTTAAAATTAATATTAAAATAATAATAATTAAAATTGAAATTAAAATTGAAATAATATTAAAAATTAAAATTAAAATAAAAATAAAAATGATAATAATTTTTGAAATTAAAATCAAAATAAAATTAAAATAATAATAATAATAATAATAATAATAATAATAATAATAATAATAATAATAATAATAATAATAATAATAATAATAATAATAATAATAATTAAATTTAAAAATGAAATTATAATTAAAATAATATTTGAATTCAAAAAAATATTTAAATTAAAACTAAAATTGAATCAAAAATAATAATAATAATTAAAATTAAAATTAAAATTATAATTAAAATAATAATAATAAATAAAATTAATATTGATATCAAAATAATAATAATAATTAGAATTCAAATTAGAATTAGAATAATGATAATTAAAATTACAATTAAAATAATAATAATAATCAATATTAAACGTAAAATTGAAATAATAAAAATTAAAATTAAAATTGAAATAATAGTAATAATTAGAATTAAAATCAAATTTAAAATAGAAATATTAAAAATAATTAAAATAAAATTGAAATTAAAATAATAATAATAATAATTAACATTAAAAATAAAATTAAAATAATAATGATAATTAAAACAAAAATTAAAAATATAATAAAGATAATAATTAAAATTAAAATTAAAATAATAGTACTTATTAAAATAAAAAATAAAATGAAAATAATAATAATTAATATTAAACGTAAAATTGAAATAATAATGATAATTAAAATTAAAATTGAAATAATAATAATAATCATAATTAAAATAAAATTTTAAATTGAAATAATAGAAATAATTAAAATTAAAATTGAAATTAAAATAATGATAATAATTAAAATTAAAATTAAAATTATAATGATATTTAGAATAAAAATTAAAATTATAATAAAGATAATAATTAAAATCAAAATCAAAATAATAGTACCAGTTAAATTCAAAATTAAACTTAAAATAATAATAGTAATTAAAATGAAAATAAAAATGTAAATGATAATAATAATTAAAATGAAATTAAAATTAAAATTGAAATAATAATAATAATTAAAATTGAAATTAAAATTAAAATAATAATAATTAAAATTAGTATTAAAATAAAAATAATATTAATTAATATTAAACGTAAAATTGAAATAATATTATTAATTAAAATCAAAATTGAAAAAATAATAATAATTAAAATCACAATTAAATTTAGAATTAAAATAATAGAAATGATTAAAATTAAAATTGAAATTAAAATAATGATAATAATTAAAATTAAAATCAAAATTAAAATTATAATGATATTTAAAACAAAACTAAAGTTACAATAAAGATAATAATTTAAATTTAAATCAAAATAATAGTACCAATTAAATTCAAAATCAAATTCAAAATAATAATAGTAATTAAAATTAAAATTAAAATGTAAATGATTATTATAATTAACATAAAATTAGAATTAAAATTGAAATAATAATAATAATTAGAATTAATAAAAATATTAAAATGATAATATTAAATAAAATTAAAATGAAAATTTATATAATAATAATAATTAAAATTAAAAATGAAATTAGAATAATGATAATAATTATAATTAAAATTAAAGTTACAATAATAATAATAATTGAAATAAAAATAAAAATAAATATAATAATTAAAATTGAAATTGAAATTTAAATAAAAGTAATAATTAAAATTGAAATTAAAATTTAAATAAACAAAATAATTATAAATGAATTTAGAATTTAAATAATAATAATTGAATTTGAAATTAATATTAGAATAATAAAAATAATTAAAATCAAATTTAAAAGCAAAATAATAATAATAATAGTTAAAATGAAGAATAAAATTAAAATTATAGTAATAATTATAATTAAGATTAAAATTAGAATAATAATAATAATAATTGAAATTAAAATCAAAATTAAAATTGAAATGATATTTTAAATTAATAATTAAAATTAAAATTAGAATTAAAATGAAAATAATAATTAAAATCAAAATTAAAATCAAAATTAAAATCATACTAATAATTAAAATTAAGATTGAAAATAAAATTAACATAATAATTCAATTAAAATTAAAATTGGCATTGAAATTAAAATTGAAATAATGACAATAATTAAAATTGAAATTAAAATTAAAATTGAATAATAATAATAAGTAATATTAAAATTAAAATTAGGTTATAATAATAAATACAATTAAAATTGAAATTAACATTGAATTAATAATAATAATATTTAAATTTAAGATTCAAATTAAAATTAAAATAGTAATAATAATAATTATAATTAACATTAAAATTAAAACTAAAATAATAATGATATTAATTAAAAGTAAAATGAAAATGATAATAATAATTAAAATTAAAATTAAAATAATAAAATAATGAAAATTAAAATTAATATTTGAATAATGATAAGAGTTAAAATTAAAATTATAATAATAATAATGATTAAAATGAAAATAAAAATAATAATAAAAATTATAATTAAAATTGAAAGTAAAAAAATAATGATAATTAAAATTGAAATTAAAATAATGATAATAATTAGAATTGAAATTAAAGTTAAAATTAATATTAAAATAAAGATAATTAAAATTGAAATTAAAATTGAAATAATATTAAAAATTAAAATTCAAATGAAAATAAAAATGATAACAATAATTATTGAAATTAAAGTTGAAATAAAATTCAAATAATAATAATAATAATAATAATAATAATAATAATAATCATAATAATAATAATAATAATAATAATAATAATAATAATAATAATAATAATAATCAAAGTTAAAAATGAAATTAAAATTAAAATAATAATTTAATTCAAAAAATGTTTTAAATTAAAATTTAAATTAAATCAAAAATAATGATAATAATAATTAAATTAAAATTAATTTTATAATTAAAATAATAATAATAATTAAAATTAATGTTGAAATAAAAGTAATAATAATAATAATTAAAATTGAAATTAAAATTAAAATAATGATAATAATAATTAAAATTAAAAATAAAGCTGAAATAATAATGATAATTAAAACAAAAATTAAAATTATAATTAGGATAATAATCAAAATTAAAATTAAAATAATAGTACCAATTGAAATCAAAATTAAAAAGAAAATAATAATATTGATTAAAATTTAAATTAAAATCGAAATGATTATAATAATTAAAATTATGATTAAAATAATAACATTAATGAAATTTAGAATTAATATTTGAATAATGATTGTTAAATTTAGAATTAGAATTATAATAATGATTAAAAGTAAAAGTAAAATAAAAATAATTATTATAATTAAAATTAAATTAAAATAATAATAATAATCAAAATTAAAATTAAAATAATGATAATAATTAAAATTAAGATTAAAGATAGAATTGATATTAAAATAATAATAATTAAAATTAAAATTAAAATTGAAATAATATTAAAAATTAGAATTTAAATTAAAATAATAATAATAATTAAAATTAAAATTAAAATAAAATTAGAATAATAATAATAATTAAAATTAATATTAAAATTAAAATAAAACAATAATTTAATAAAAAAAATTAAAATTAAAATTAAAATAATAATTAAAATCAAATTAAAATTAAATCTATAATAATAATAATAATAACTCAAATAAAAAAAATTTAATTAAAATAATAATAATATTCAAAATTAATATTAAAATAAAAATTGAAATAATATTAATTAAAATTAAAATCAAATTTAAAGTAAAATAATAAAAATAATTAAAATTGGAATTTAAATGAAAATGATAATAATAATTAAAATTGAAATTGAAATTAAAATAATAATAATAATTAAAATGAAAATCTAAATCATAATAAAGATAATTATTAAAATTAAAATTAAATTAATAGTACCAATTAAAATCAAAATTAGAATTAAAATAATAATAATGATTAAAATTAGAATGAAAAATAATAATAGTTAAAATAAAAATTAATATAATAAAATTAATGAAAATTAAAATTAATATTGTAATAATGATAAGTTAAAATTAAAACTAAAATAATAATAATGATTAAAATTAAATCTAAAATAATAATGATAATTATAATTAAAATTGAAATAATAATAAAAATTTTAATATAAAATTAAAATTAATATAACGATAATAATTACAATTAAAGTTAAAGTTAAAATTAATATTAAAATAATAAAAATTAAAATTGAAATTAAAATTGAAATATTAAAAATAAAAATAAAAATAAAAATATTAATAATAATTAAGATTAAAATTAAAATTAAATTAAAATCAAAATTAAAATTAAAATTAAGATAATGATAATAATTACAATTAAAATTAAAGTTAAAATAATAATAATTAAAATTGAAATGAAATCTATAATAATTATAATAATTAAAATTAAAAATAATATTATAATTAGAATAAAAATAATAATTAAAATCAATATTACAACCAAAATAATAATAATGATTAAAATTGAATTCAAAATAAAAATAATAATAATTAAAATTAATATTAAAATAAAAATAATAATAATAATCAATATTAAACGTAAAATTGAAATAATAATAACAATTGAAATTAAAATTGAAATAATAATATTAATTAAAATTAAAATCAAATTTAAAATAAAAATAATAAAAATAATTAAAATTGAAATTGAAATTGAAATGAAAATAATAATCAAAATTAATATTAAGATTAAAATGATAATGATGAAATAAAAATTTTAATTGTAATAGAGATAATAATTAAAATTAAAATTAAAATAATAGTACCAATTAAAATAAAAATTAAAAGTAAAATTATAATAATGACTGAAATTGAAATTAAAATGGAAAATAATAATAATAATTAGAATTAAAAATAAAACAATAAAATTAATGAACATTGAAATTAATATTGTAACAATGATAAGTTAAAATTAAAATAAAAATAATAATAATGAATAAAATTAAAACTAAAATAATAATAATAATTATAATTAAAACTAAAATTAAAATAATAATAATCAAAATTAAAATTAAAATTAAATAATGATAATAATTGAAATTAAAATTAAAGTTAAAATTATTATTAAAAAATAATAATTAAAATTGAAATTGAAATTGAAATAATTTAAAAAATAAAAATAAATCTAATAATAATATTTAAAATTAAAATTAAAATAAAATTAAAATAATAATAATAATTAAAATAAAATCTAAATTGAAATTAAAATAATCTAATTAAAAAAAATTTAAAATAAAATCAAAATTAAAATGATAATTAGAATTAGAATTAAAATTAAATCTATAATAATAATGATAATGCAAATAAAAATTGGAATTATAATTAAAATAATAATAATAATAAATAAATATTAAAATCAAAATAATAATAATAATTAAAATTCAAATAAAAATTAAAATAATAATAATTAAAATTAATATTAAAATTAAAATAATAATAATTAATATTAAACGTAAAATTGAAATAATAATAATTATGAAAATTAAAATTGAAATAATAATAATAATTAAAATTGAAATCAAATTTAAAGTAAAATAATAAAAATAATTAAAATTAAAATTGAAATAAAAATGATAATAATTAAAATAAAAATAAAAATAAAAATAATAATAATTAAAATTAAAATTTAAATCATAATAAAGATAATTATTAAAATTAAAATTAAAATAATAGTACCAATTCAAATCAAAATTAGAAATAAAATAATAATAATGATTAAAATTAGAATGAAAAATAATTATAGATAAAATTAAAATTAAAATAATAAAATTAATGAAAATTAAAATTAATATTGTAATAATGATAAGTTAAAATTGAAATTAAAAAAATAATAATGATTAAAATTAAGTCTAAAATAATAATGATAATTATAATTAAAATTGAAATAAAAATAATAATAATAATTAAAATTAAAATTAAAATTAAAATAATGATAATAATTACAACTAAAATTAAAGTTCAAATTAATATTAAAATAGTAATAATTAAAATTGAAATTAAAATTGAAATATTAAAAATAAAAATTAAAAAAAATAAAAAATATTAATAATAATTAAAATTAAAATTAATATTAAATTGATATCAAAATTGAAATTAAAATAATGATAATAATTACAATTAAAATTAAACTTAGAATTAATATTAAAATAATGATAATTAAAATTAAAATTGAATCTATACTAAAAACAATAATTAAAATTAAAAATAATATTATAATTAGAATAAAAATAATAATTAAAATTAATATTACAATCAAAATAATAATAATGATTAAAATTGAATTTAAAATAAAAATAATAATAATTAAAATTCATATCAAAATTAAAATAATAATGATAATCAATATTAAACGTAAAATTTAAATAATAATAACAATTGAAATTAAAATTGAAACAATAATATTAATTAAAATTAAAATCAAATTTAAAATGAAAATAATAAAAATAATTAAAATTGAAATTGAAATTGAAATGATAATAATAATTAAAATTAATATTGAAATCAAAATGATAATGATAAAATAAAAATTTGAATTATAATAAAGATAACAATTAAAATTAAAATTAAAATAATAGTACCAATTAAAATCAAAATTGAAAGTAAAATTAAAATAATGATTGAAATTGAAATTAAAATGAAAAATAATGATAATAATTAGAATTAAAATTAAAACAATAAAATTAATGAAAATTAAAATTAATATTGTAACAATGATAAGTTAAAATTAAAATTAAAATAATAATAATGAATAAAATTAAAACTAAAATAATAATTATTATAATTAAAACTAAAATTAAAATAATAATAATCAAAATTAAAATTAAAATTAAATAATTATAATAATTGAAATTAAAATTAAAGTTAAAATTATTATTAAAAAATAATAATTAAAATTGAAATTAAAATTGAAATAATTTTAAAAATAAAAATAAAAATAATAATAATAATTGAAATTGAAATTAAAATTAAAAGAAAATTAAAATAATAATAATAATTAAAATAAAATTGAAATTATAATAATTTAATTAAAAAAATTAGGATTAAAATTAAAATTAAAATGATAATTAGAATTAGAATTAAAATTAAATCTATAATAATAATGATAATGCAAATAAAAATGAAAATTATAATTAAAATGATAATAATAATAAATAAATATTGAAATTAAAATAATGATAATAATCAATATTAAACGTAAAATTTAAATAATAATAACAATTGAAATTAAAATTGAAATAATAATATTAATTAAAATTAAAATCAAATTTAAAATAAAAATAATTAAAATAATTAAAATTGAAATTGAAATGAAAATTATAATAATAATTAAAATTAATATTAAAATTAAAATGATAATGATAAAATAAAAATTTGAATTATAATAAAGATAATAATTAAAATTAAAATTAAAATAATAGTACCAATTAAAATCCAAATTGAAAGTAAAATTATAATAATGATTGAAATTGAAATTAAAATGAAAAATAATGATAATAATTAGAATTAGGATTAAAATAATAAAATTAATGAAAACTAGAATTAATATTGTAATAATGATAACTTAAAATTAAAATTAAAATATTAATACTGATTGAAATTAAAACTAAAATAATAGTAATAATTATAATTAAAATTAAAATCAAAATAATAATAAAAATCAAAATTAAAATTAAAATTAAAATTAAAATAATGATAATGTTTAAAATAAAGTTAAAATTCATATCAAAATAATAATAATTAAAATTAAAATTAAAATTAAAATAATAATAATAAAATTAAAATAAAAACATTTCAAAGAATTAATTAAAATTAAAATTAAAATTAAAATATTAATTTAATTAAAATGATAATTAAAATTATAATTGAAATTAAATCTCTAATAATGATGATAATTCAAATTTAAATTTAAATTACAATTGAAATAATAATAAATTGATATTAAAATCAAAATAATAATAATAATTAGAATTGAAATTAAAATTAAAATAATATTAATTGAAATTAGGATTAAAATTGAAATAATAATAATTATTATTAAACGTAAAATTTAAATAATAATAATAATTAAAATTAAAACTGAAATAATAATAATAATCAAAATTAAAATCAAATTTGAAATTGAAATAATGGAAATGATTAAAATAAAATTGAAATTAAAATAATGATAATAATTAAAATTAAAATCAAAATTAAAATTATAAAGATATTTAAAACAAAAATAAAAATTATAATAAAGATAATAATTAAAATCAAAATCAAAATAGTAGTACCAATTAAATCCAAAATTAAATCTAAAACAATAATAGTAATTAAAATTAAAATGAAAATGTAAATGATAATAATAATTAAAATTAAATTAAAATTAAAATTGAAATAATAATAATAATTATAATTAATATTAATATTAAAATAATAATATTAAATATAATTAAAATGAAAAATAAAATAATAACGATAATTAAAATTGAAATTCAATTAAAAACAATGATAATAATTACAAGTAAAATTAAAATAATAATAATAATAATTAAAATTAAATTTAAAATTAGGAAAATAATAATTAAAATGCAAGTTAAAATTAGAATAATTGAAATTGAAATTAAGAATAAAATTCCAATTAAAATAATAATAATGATAATTATAATTAGAATTTAAATAAAATAAAATTAAAATTAAAATTTTAATTAAAATTTTAATTAAAATTTTAATTAAAATAATAATGATTAAAATTAACATTAAAATTAAAATCAAAACAATAATAATAATAATAATCAAAATTAGAATTATACCTAAAATAATAATAATAATTTAGGTTAAAATTTAAATTAAAATAATAATAATTATTAAAATTAAAATTAAAATGAAAATAATAATAATAATTAAATTAAATTATAATTAAAATAATAATAATAATAATTAAAATTTGAAATAATATTAAAATTCAAATAATAATAATTAAATCAGAATTAAAATTAAAATAACAATGATTAAAATTAAAATTAGGATAATAATAATTGAATTTGATATTAAAATTAAAATAATAGTAATAATTAAAAATAAAATTAAAATAGAAATAATAATGATTAAAATTAAAATTAAAATTAGAATAATGATAATAATTATAATTAAAACAAAAGTTAAAATAATAATTGAAATTGAAATAATAGTAATAATAAAATTAAAATTCAAATGAACAAAATAATTATAATTGAAATTGAAATTAAAATAATAATAATAATTGAAATTTATATTAATATTATTATAAAAATAATAAAATTAAATTTAAAATCAAAATAATGATAATAGTTAAAATAAATAGTAAAATTAAAATAATAGTAATAATTATAATCAGAATTAGAATAATAATAATAATTGAAATTAAAATTAAAATTAAAATCAAAATAATAATTGAAATTAAAATCAAAACTAATCTTGAAATAATAATAATTAAAATTGAAAGTAAAATAGAAATAATATTAATTATTAAAATTAGAATTAAAATAAAAATAAAAATAATTATTAAAATCAAAATTAAAATATATATTAAAATAACACTAATAATTAAAATATATATTAAAATAATACTAATAATTAAAATCAAGATTAAAATTGAAATTAAAATAATAATTTAATTAAAATTAAAATTGAAATTAAAATTAAAATTGAAATAAAAACAATAATTAGGACTAAAATTAAATTTGAAATAATAGCAATAATTGAAATTGAAATTAAAATCAAAATTGAATTAATAATAATAATAATTAAATTTAAGATTCAAATAAAAATAATAATAATAATAATGATAATAATTAACATTAAAATTAAAACTAAAATAATAATAATGATATTATTAAAAAATAAAATGAAAAAAATAATAATAATTAGAATTAAAATTAAAAAAATAAAATTAATAATAATTAAAATTGAAATCAATATTTGAATAATGATAATAGTTAAATTTGAAATCAGAATAATAATAATTATTGAAATTAAAACTGAAATAATAAAAATAATTATAATTAAAATTCAATTAAAATAATGATAATAATTAAAAATGAAATTAAAATTGAAATAATGATAATAACTAAAATTAAGGTTAAAATTAGAATTAATATTGAAGTAATAATAATTGAAATTAAAATTAAAATTGAAATAATATTAAAAATTAAAAGTAAAAGTAAAATTAAAGTAATAATAATAATTAAAATAAAAAAAATAAAAAATAAAATAATAATAATAATCAAAATCAAAATTAAAATTAAAATTGAAATAATAATTTGATTTAAAAAAATTGAATTGAAATTAAAATAATAATAATAATTTAAAAAAGAATTAAAATTGAATCTATAATAATAATAATAATGATTCAAATTAAAATCAAAATGATAATTAAAATAATAATAAGAATAAAAATTATTATTAAAATGAAAATAATAATAATAATTAATATTGAAATTAAACATAAAATAATAATAATTAAAATTAAAATAAAATAAAAATAATAATGATAATTAATATTAAACGTAAAATTGGAATAATAATAATAATTATAATTAAAATTTAAATAATAATAATAATTGAAATTAAAATCAAATTTGAAATTAAAATAAAAAAATAATTAAAATTAAAATTAAAATTAAAATGATATTAATAATTAAAATTAAAATTTATATTGAAATAATAATAATAATTAAAATAAAAATTTAAATTATAATAGAGATAATAGTTAAAATCAAAATTAAAATAATAGTACCAATAAGAATTAAAATCAAAATTAAAATAATAAAAATGATTAAAATTAAAATTAAAATGAAAAATAATAATGATTAGAATTAAAATTAAGATAATAAAATTAATGAAAATTAAAATTAATATTGTAATAATGATAAGTTAAAATTAAGATAAAAATAATAATAATGATTGAAATTAAAACTGAAATAATAATAATAATTATAAATTAAATTGAAATTAAAATAATAATAATAATTAAAATTATAATTAAAATTAAAATAATGATAATTAAAATTAAAGTTAAAGTTAAAATTAGTATTAATATAATAATAATTAAAATTGAAATTAAAATTGAAGCATTAAAAATGAAAATAAAAATAAAGATAAAAATGATGATTAAAATTAAAATTGAAATAAAACTAAAATAATAATAATAATTAGAATTAAAATAATAATGATAATTAAAATTATAATTAAAATAAAAATAGAAATAATAATAATAATTAAAATAGAAATTAAAATAATGATAATAATTAAAATTAGAATAAAGTTAAAATTAATATTAAAATAATAATAATAATTAAAATTGAAATAATATTAAAAGTTTAAATTAATATTAAAATGAAAATAATAATAATTAAAACTAAAATTAAAATTAAATTAAAATAATAATAATTAGAATCAAAAATCAAATTAAAATCAAAATAATAATTTAATTAAAAATTTTTTAAAATAAAATTAAAATTAGAATAGTAATTAAAATCAGAATTAAAATTAAATCTAATAATAATAATAGTTCAAATTAAAATTAAAATTATAATCAAAATGATGATAATTAAAATTAATATTAAAATCAAAATGATAATAATAATTAAAATTGAAATTAAAATAAGAATAATAATAATTAAAATTAATATCAAAATAATAATAATAATTAATATTAAAAGTAAAATTGAAATAATAATAAGAAGTGAAACTAAAATCAAATTTAAAATAAAAATAATTAAAATAAATAAAATTAAAATTGAAATTAAAATAATAGTGATAATTAAAATAAAAGTTAAAATTATAATAAAGATAATAATTAAAATTGAAATTGAAATAATAGTACCAATTAAAATCAAAATTAAAATTAAAATAATGATAATGATTAAAATTAAGATTAAAATGAAAATAATAATTAGGATTAAAATTAAAATAAAAAAATTAATGAAAATTAGAATTAATATTTGAATAATGATAATAGTTGAATTTAAAATTAGAATAATATTAATGATTAAAATTGAAACTAAAATAACAATAACAATTATAATTAAGATTAAATTAAAATAATGATAAAAATTAAAAATAGAATTAAAATTGAAATAATGATAATAACTAAAATTAAGGTTAAAGTTAGAATTAATATTGAAGTAATAATAATTGAAATTAAAATTAAAATTGAAATAATATTAAAAATTAAAAGTAAAAGTAAAATTAAAGTAATAATAGTAATTAAAATAAAAATAAAAAAAAATAAAATAATAATACTAATCAAAATCAAAATTAAAATTAAAATTGAAATAATAATTGGATTTAAAAAAAGGAAATTGAAATTAAAATAATAATAATAATTTAAAAAAGAATTAAAATTAAATCTATAATAATAATAATAATGATTCAAATTAAAATCAAAATGATAATTAAAATAATAATAATAATTAAAATTATTATTAAAATTAAAATAATAATAATAATTAATATTGAAATTAAACATAAAATAATAATAATTAAAATTAAAATAAATTAAAAATAATAATGATAATTAATATTAAACGTAAAATTGGAATAATAATAATTATTATAATTAAAATTGAAATAATAATAATAATTGAAATTAATATCAAATTTGAAATTAAAATAAAAAAAAGGATTAAAATTAAAATTTAAATTAAAATGATAATAATAATTAAAATTTAAATTAAAATAAAATAATAATAATAATTAAAATAAAAATTTAAATTATAATAGAGATAATAGTTAAAATCAAAATTAAAATAATAGTACCAATAAAAATAAAAATAAAAATTAAAATAATAAAAATGATTGAAATTAAAATTAAAATGAAAAATAATAATGATTAGAATTAAAATTAAGATAATAAAATTAATGAAAATTAAAATAAATATTGTAATAATGATAAGTTAAAATTAAGATAAAAATAATAATAATGATTGAAATTAAAACTGAAATAATAATAATAATTATAAATTAAATTGAAATTAAAATAAAAATAATAATTAAAATTATAATTAAAATTAAAATAATGATAATTAAAATTAAAGTTAAAGTTAAAATTAATATTAATATAATAATAATTAAAATTGAAATTAAAATTGAAGCATTAAAAATGAAAATAAAAATAAAAATAAAAATGATGATTGAAATTAAAATTGAAATAAAACTAAAATAATAATAATAATTAGAATTAAAATAATAATAATAATTAAGATTATAATTAAAATAAAAATAGAAATAAAAATAGAAATAATAATAATAATTAAAATAGAAATTAAAATAATGATAATAATTAAAATTAGACTAAAGTTAAAATTAATTTTAAAATAATAATAATAATTAAAATTGAAATAATATTAGAAATTTAAATTAATATTAAAATGAAAATAATAATAATTAAAACTGAAATTAAAATTAAATTAAAATAATAATAATAATCAAAATAAAAAAATAAATTAAAATTAAAATAATAATTTAATTAAAAAATTTTTAAAATAAAATTAAAATTAGAATAGTAATTAAAATCAGAATTAAAATTAAATCTATAATAATAATAATAGTTCAAATTAAAATTAAAATTATAATCAAAATAATAATAATTAAAATTAATATTAAAATCAAAATGATAATAATAATTAAAATTGAAATTAAAATAAGAATAAAAATAATTAAAATTAAAATCAAAATAACAAAAATAATTAATATTAAAAGTAAAATTGAAATAATAATAAGAAGTGAAACTAAAATCAAATTTAAAATAAAAATAATTAAAATAAATAAAATTAAAATTGAAATTAAAATAATAAGTGATAATTAAAATAAAAGTTAAAATTATAATAAAGATAATAATTAAAATTAAAATTGAAATAATAGTACCAAATAAAATCAAAATTAAAATTGAAATAATAGTACCAAATAAAATCAAAATTAAAATTAAAATAATGATAATGATTAAAATTAAGATTAAAATGAAAATTATAATGAGGATTAAAATTAAAATAAAAAATTAATGAAAATTAGAATTAATATTTGAATAATGATAATAGTTGAATTTAAAATAAGAATAATATTAATGATTAAAATTGAAACTAAAATAACAATAACAATTATAATTAAAATTAAATTAAAATAATGATAAAAATTAAAAATAGAATTAAAATTGAATTATGATAATAATTAAAATTAAAATTAAAGTTAAAATTAACATTAAAATAATAATAATAATTAAAATTAAATTTCAAATTAAAATGATGATAATAATTACAATTAAAAATAAAGTTAAAATTAATATTAAAATAATAATAATTAAAATTGAAATTAAATCTATAATAATAATAATAATTAATATTAAAAATAAAATTATAATTAGAATAATAATAATAATTGAAATTAATATTAAAATCAAAATAATAATAATGATTAAAATTGAATTTGAAATTAAAATAATAATAATTAAAATTAATATTAAAATTAAAATAATGATAATATTCAATATTAAACGTAAAATTTAGGTAATAATAACAATTGAAATTAAAATTGAAATAATAATATCAATTAAAATTAAAATAAAATTTAAAATAAAAATATCAAAAATAATTAAAATTGAAATTGAAATTAAAATTGAAATTAAAATGATAATAATAATTAGAATTAATATTAAAATTAAAATGATAATGATAAAATAAAAATTTGAATTATAATAAAGATAATAATTAAAATTAAAATTAAAATAATAGTACCAATTAAAATCAAAATCAAAATTAGAAAAATAATAATAATTAAAATTAAAATTAAAAAGAAAAATAATAATAATTAAAATTAAAATTAAAATGATAAAATTAATGAAAATTCAAATTAATATTGTAATAATGATAAGTTAAAATAAAAATAAATATAATAATAATGATTGAAATTAAAACTGAAATAATAATAATAATTATAAATAAAATTGAAATTAAAATAATAATAATAAATAAAATGAAAATTTTAATTAAAATAATGATAATTAAAATTAAAGTTAAAGTCAAAATTAATATTAATATAATAATAATTAAAATTGAAATTAAAAATGAAGCATTAAAAATAAAAATAAAAATAAAAATAAAATTATTAGAATTAAAATTGAAATAAAATTAAAATAATAATAATAATTAAAATTAAAATAATAATAATAATAATTAAAATTAAAAATTAAATTAAAATTAAAATAATAATTCAATTAAAAAAATTAAAATTAAAATTAAAATTAAAATACTAATTAAAATCCGAATTAAAATTAAATCTATAATAATAGTTCAAATTAAAATTAATATTATTATCAAAATAATAATAATAACTAAGATTAATATTAAAATCAAAATGATAATAATAATAAAAATTTAAATAAAAATAAAAATAATAGTAATTAAAATAAAAATTAAAATAACAATAATAATTAATATTAAAAGTAAAATTTAAATACTGATAAGAAGTAAAATTAAAATCAAATTTAAAATAAAAATTATAGAAAATATTAATTTTAAAATTGAAATTAAAATGATAATAATTAAATTTAAAATTGAAATTAAAATAATAGTGATAATTAAAATAAAAGTTAAAATTATAATAAAGATAATAATCAAAATTAAAATTGAAAAAATAGTACCAATTAAAATCAAAATTAAAACGAAAATAATATTAATGATTAAAATTAAGATTAAAATGAAAATAATAATTAGGATTAAAATTAAAATAATAAAATTAATGAAAATTAGAATTAATATTTGAATAATGATAATAGTTGAATTTAAAATTAGAATAATAATAATGATTAAATTTGAAACTAAAATAACAATAACAATTATAATTAAAATAAAATTACAATAATGATAAAAATTAAAAATAAAATTAAAATTAAATTATGATAATAATTAAAATTAAAAATAAAGTTAAAATTAACATTAAAATAATAATAATAATAAAAATTAAAATTCAAATTAAAAGGATGATAATAATTACAATTAAAATTAAAGTTAAAATTGATATTAAAACAATAATAATTAAAATTGAAATTAAATCTATAATAATAATGATAATTAAAATTAAAAATAAAATTATAATTAGAATAATAATAATAATTAAAATTAATATGAAAATAAAAATAAAAATAATGATTAAAATTGAATTTAAAATTAAAATAATAATAATTGAAATTAATATTAAAATTGAAATAATAATAATAATCAATATTAAACGTAAAATTGAAATAATAATAACAATTGAAATTAAAATTTAAATAATAATATTAATTAAAATTAAAATCAAATTTAAAATAAAAATAATAAAAATAATTAATAATGAAATTGAAATTAAAATGATAATAATAAATAAAATTAATATTGAAATCAAAATGATAATGATAAAATAAAAATTTGAATTATAATAAAGATAATAATTAAAATTGAAATTGAAATGATAGTACCAATTAAAAGCCAAATTTAAAGTAAAATAATAATAATGATTGAAATTAAAATTAAAATGAAAAATAATGATAATAATTAAAATTAAGATTAAAATAATAAAATTAATGAAAACTAAAATTAATATTGTAATAATGATAACTTAAAATTAAAATTGAAATAATAATAATGATTGAAATTAAAACTAAAATAATAGTAATAATTATAATTAAAATTAAAATTAAAATAATAATTATGATTATAATTAAAATTAAAATTAGAATTAAAATAATGATAATATTTAAAATTAAAGTTAAAATTAATATTAAAATAATAATAATTAAAATTGAAATTAAAATTAAAATAATAAAACCAATTAAAATAAAAACTAAAATGAAAATAATAATAATAATTAAAATTGAAATAAAAACAACTAAAATAATAATAATAATTAAAATTAAAATTAAAATTGAAATTAAGATAATTTAATTAAAAAAATTTAAAATTAAAATTAAAATTAAAATGATAATTAAAATTATAATTGAAATTAAATCTCTAATAATAATGATAATTCAAATTTAAATTATGATTAAAATTGAGATAATAATAATAAATTGATATTAAAATCAAAATAATAATTATAATTAAAATTGAATTAAAATTAAAATAATACCATTCAAAATTAGGATTAAAATTGAAATAATAATAATTATTATTAAACGTAAAATTTAAATAATAATAATTAAAATCAAAATTGAAATAATAATAATCAAAATTAAAATCAAGTTTGAAATTGAAATAATAGAAATAATTAAAATTAAAATTGAAATTAAAATAATGGTAATAATTAAAATTAAAATTAAAATTGAAATTATAATGATATTTAAAATAAAAATAAAAATTATAATAAAGATAATTAAAATCAAAATCAAAATAATAATACCAATTAAATTCAAAATTGAATCTAAAACAATAATAGTAATTAAAATTTAAATGAAAATGTAAATGATAATAATAATTAAAATAAAATTAAAATTGAAATAATAATAATAATTATAATTAATATTAATATTAAAATAATAATATTAAATAAAATTAAAATTAAAATTAAAATAATAATGATAATTAAAATGGAAATTCAATTAATAACCATGATAATAATTACAATTAAAATTAAAATAATATTAATAATAATTAAAATTAAATTTAAAATTATAATTAAGATTAAAATTATAATTAAGATTAAAATAATAATAATAGTTAGAATTAAAATTAAAATTAAAAAAATAATAATCAAAATGCAAATTAAAATTAAAATAATTGAAATTAAAATTAAGAATAAAATTCCAATAAAAATAATAATAATGATAATTATAATTAGAATTAAAATAATAATTACAATTAAAATTAAAATTAAAATTAATATGATAATTAAAATAAAAATTAAAATTAAAATTAAAATAATAATGATTAAAATTAACATTAAAATTAAAATCAAAACATTAATAATAATAATAATCAAAATTAGAATTAAACCTAAAATAATAATAATAATTTAGGTTGAAATTCAAATTAAAATAATAATAATTATTAAAATCAAAATTAAAATTAAAATAATAATAATAATCAAATTAAAATTATAATTAAAATAATATTAATAATTAAAATTTGAAATAATATTAAAATTCAAATAATAGTAATAATCAAAATCAAAATAAAATTAAAATAACAATGATTAAAACTAAAATTAGGATAATAATAATAATTGAATTTGATATTAAAATTAAAATAATGGTAATAATTAAAAATAAAATTAAAATTAAAATAATAATGATTAAAATTAAAATGAAAATTAGAATAATGATAATAATTATAATTAAAACAAAAGTTAGAATAATAATTGAATTTGAAATAATAATAATAATAAAATTAGAATTTAAATAAACAAAATAAATATAATTGAAATTAAAATTGAAATAATAATAATTGAAATTGAAATTAATATTAGAATAATGAGAATAATTAAAATTAAATTTAAAAGAAAAATAATAATAATAATAATAGTTAAAATGAAAAATAAAATTAAAATTATAGTAATAATTATAAATAAGATTAAAATTAGAATAATAATAATAATTTAAATTAAAATCAAAATTAAAATTGAAATGATATTTTAAATTAAAATCAAAACTAATATTGAAATAATAATAATAATTAAAATTGGAATTGAAAAACAAATAATATTAATAATTAAAATTAAAATTAGAATTAAAATGAAAATAATAATTGAAATCAAAATTAAAATAAAAATAAAAATAATACTAATAATTAAAATTAGGATTGACAATAAAATTAAAATAATAATTTAATTAATATTAAAATTGGCATTGAAATTAAAATTGAAATAATGACAATAATTAAAATTAAAATTAAAATTAAAATTGAATAATAATAATAAGTAATATTAAAATTAAAATTAGGTTATAATAATAAATACAATTAAAATTGAAATTAAAATTGAATTAATAATAATGATATTCAAATTTAAGATTCAAATTAAAATTAAAATAATAATAATAATAATTATAATTAACATTAAAATTGAAACTAAAATAATAATAATGATATTAATTAAAATTAAAATGAAAATGATAATAATAATTAAAATTAAAATTAAAATAATAAAATAATGAAAATTAAAATTAATATTTTAATAATGATAAGAGTTAAAATTAAAATAAAAATAATTATAATGATTAAAATAAAAATAAAAATAATAATAAAAATTATAATCAAAATTGAAAGTAAAAAAATAATGATAATTAAAATTGAAATTAAAATAATGATAATAATTAAAATTGAAATTAAAGTGAAAATTAATATTAAAATAAAAATAATTAAAATTGAAATTAAAATTGAAATAATATTAATAATTAAAATTAAAATGAAAATAAAAATGATAACAATAATTATTAAAATTAAGGTTAAAATAAAATTAAAATAATAATAATAATAATAATAATAATAATAATAATAATAATAATAATAATAATAATAATAATAATAATAATAATCAAATTTACAAATGAAATTAAAATTAAAATAATAATTTGATTCAAAAAATGTTTTAAATTATAATTAAAATTAAATCCAAAATAATGATAATAATAATTAAATTATAATTGATTTTATAATTGAAATAATAATAATAATTAAAATTAATATTAAAATAAAAGTAATAATAATAATCAAAATTGAAATTAAAATTAAAATAATGATAATAATAATTATAATTAAAGATAAAACTAAAATAATAATGGTAATTAAAACAAAAATTTAAATTATAATTAGGATAATAATTAAAATTAAAATTAAAATAATAGTACCAATTGAAATCAAAATTAATATGAAAATAATAATAATGATTAAAATTAAAATTAAAATCAAAATAATTATAATAATTAAAATTATGATTAAAATAATAACAATTGAAATTTAGAATTAATATTTGAATAATGACTGTTGAATTTAAAATTATAATTATAATAATGATTAAAATTACAACTTAAATAAAAATAATTATTATAATTAAAATTAAATTAGAATAATAATAATCAAAATTAAAGTTAAAATAATGATAATAATTAAAATTAAGATTAAAGATAGAATTGATATGAAAATAATAATAATTAAAATTAAAATTGGAATAATATTAAAAATTTGAATTAAAATTAAATTTAAAACAATAATAATTAAAATTAGAATTGATATAAAATTAAAATAATAATAATAATTGAAATTAAAATTAAAATTAAAATAAAACAATAATTTAATTTTAAAAAAATTAAATTAAAATTAAAATAACAATTAATATTAAATTAAAATTAAATCTATAATAATAATAATAACTCAAATAAAAAAAATTTAATTAAAATAATAATAATAATCAAAATTAATAATAAAATCAAAATTGAAATAATAATAATTAAAATTTAAATCAAATTTAAAGTAAAATAATAAAAATAATTAAAATTGAATTTTAAATAAAAATGATAATAATAATTAAAATTGAAATTAAAATGAAAATAATAATAATAATTAAAATGAAAATTTAAATCATAATAAAGATATTTATTAAAATTAAAATTAAAATAATAGTACCAATTAAAATCAAAATTAGAATTAAAATAATGATAATGATTAAAATTAAAATGAAAAATAATATTAGTTAAATTAAAATTAAAATAATAAAATTAATGCAAATTAAAATTGATATTGTAATAATGATTAGTTGAAATTAAAACTAAAATAATAATAATGAATAAAATTAAATCTAAAATAATAATGATAATTATAATTGAAATTAAAATAAAATAATAATAAAAAATAAAATTAAAATTAAAATTAATATAATGATAATAATTACAATTAGAGTTAAAGTTAAAATTATTATTAAAATAATAATAATTAAAATTGAAATTGAAATTGAAATTTTAAAAATAAAAATAAAAATAAAAATAAAAATATTAATAATAATTAAAATTAAAATTAAAATAAAATTAAAATCAAAATTAAAATTAAAATAATGATAATAATTACAATTAAAATTAAAGTTAAAATTAATGTTAAAATAATAATAATTAAAATTGAAATTAAATCTATACTAATAATAATAATTAATATTAAAAATAATATTATAATTAGAATAAAAATAATAATTAAAATTAATATTACAATCAAAATAATAATAATGATTAAAATTGATTTTAAAATAAAAATAATAATAATTAAAATTAATATTAAATTTAAAATAATAATAATGATCAATATTAAACGTAAAATTGAAATAATAATAACAATTAAAATTAGAATTGAAATAATAATATTAATTGAAATTAAAATCAAATTTAAAATAAAAAATAAAAAAAATTAAAATTGAAATTGAAATTGAAATGATAATAATAATTAGAATTAATATTAAAATTAAAATGATAATGATAAAATAAAAATTTGAATTATAATAAAGATAATAATTAAAATTAAATTAAAATAATAGTACCAATTAAAATCAAAATTAAAAGTAAAATTATAATAATGATTGAAATTGAAATTAATATGAGAAATAATGATAATAATTAGAATTAAAATTAAAACAATAAAATTAATGAAAATTAAAATTAATATTGTAACAATGATAAGTTAAAATTAAAATTAAAATAATAATAATGAATAAAATTGAAACTAAAATAATAATAATAATTATAATTAAAACTAAAATTAAAATAATAATAATCAAAATTAAAATTAAAATTGAATAGTGATAATAATTGAAATTAAAATTAAAGTTAAAATTATTATTAAAAAATAATAATTAAAATTGAAATTAGAATTGAAATAATTTTAAAAATAAAAATAAAAAAATAATAATAATTAAAATTAAAATTAAAATAAAATTAAAATAGCAATAATAATTAAAATAAAATTAAAATTGAAATTAAAATAATTTAATTAAAAAAATTGAAATTTAAATTAAAATTAAAATGATAATTAGAATTAGAATTGAAATTAAATCTATAATAATAATGATAATGCAAATAAAAATTGAAATTATAATTAAAATAATAATAATATTAAATAAATATTAAAATCAAAATAATAATAATAATTTAAATTCAAATCAAAATTAAAATAATAATAATTAAAAATAATATTAAAATTAAAATAATAATAATTAATATTAAACGTAAAATTGAAATAATAATAATAATTAAAGTTAAGATTGAAATAATAATAATAATTAAAATTGAAATCAAATTTAAAGTAAAATAATAAAAATAATTAAAATTAGAATTGAAATAAAAATGATAACAATAAATAAAATTAAAATTAAAATTAAAATTATAATAATAATTAAAATAAAATTCAAATCATGATAAAGATAATTATTAAAATTAAAATTAAAATAATAGTACCAATTAAAATCAAAATTGGAAATAAAATAATAATAATGATTAAAATTAAAATGAAAAATAATTATAGTTAAAATTAAAATTAAAATAATAAAATTAATGAAAATTAAAATTAATATTGTTATAATGATAAGTTAAAATTAAAATTAAAATAATAATAATGATTAAAATTAAATCTAAAATAATAATTATAATTATAATTAAAATTGAAATGAAAATAATAATAATAATTAACATTAAAATTAAAATAAAGATAATATTTACAATTAAAATTAATATTAAAATAGTAATGATTAAAATTGAAATTAAAATTAAAATATTAAAAATAAAAATAAAAATAAAAATATTAATAATAATTAAAATTAAAATTAAAATAAAATTAATATCAAAATTAAAATTAAAATAATGATAATAATTACAATTAAAATTAAAGTTAGAATTAATATTAAAATAATAATAATTAAAATTGAAATTAAATCTATACTAATAATAATAATTAAAATTAAAAATAATTTTATAATTAGATTAAAAATAATAATTAAAATTAAAAATAATATTATAATTAGATTAAAAATAATAATTAAAATTATTATTACAATCAAAATAATAATAATGATTAAAATTTAATTTAAAATAAAAATAATAATAATTAAAATTCATATTAAAATTAAAATAATAATAATAATCAATATTAAACGTAAAATTGAAATAAGAAATAATAATTGAAATTAAAATTGAAATAATAATATTAATTAAAATTAAAATCAAATTTAAAATAAAAATAATAAAAATAATTGAAATTGAAATTGAAATTGAAATGATAATAATAATTAGAATTAATATTAAAATTAAAATGATAATGATAAAATAAAAATTTGAATTATAATAAAGATAATAATTAAAATTATATTAAAATAATAGTACCAATTAAAATCCAAATTAAAAGTAAAATTATAATAATGATTGAAATTGAAATTAAAATGAAAAATAATGATAATAATTAGAATTAAAATTAAAACTATAAAATTAATGAAAATTAAAATTAATATTGTAACAATGATAAGTTAAAATTAAAATTAAAATAATAATAATGAATAAAATTAAAACTAAAATAATAATAATAATTATAATTAAAACTAAAATTAAAATGATAATAATCAAAATTAAAATTAAAATTGAATAGTGATAATAATTGAAATTAAAATAAAAGTTAAAATTATTATTGAAAAATAATAA
This sequence comes from Palaemon carinicauda, assembly GCF_036898095.1. NCBI lineage: Eukaryota > Metazoa > Arthropoda > Malacostraca > Decapoda > Palaemonidae > Palaemon > Palaemon carinicauda. The sequence continues at coordinate 149,838,296 of NC_090729.1, forward strand.
TTAAAATTGAAATTAAAATTTAAATAATTTTAAAAATAAAAATAAAAATAATAATAATAATTAAAATTAAAATTAAAATAAAATTAAAATAGTAATAATAATTAAAATAAAATTAAAATTGAAATTAAAATAATTTAATTAAAAAAATTAAAATTAAAATTAAAATTAAAATGATAATTAGAATTAGAATTGAAATTAAATCTATAACAATAATGATAATGCAAATAAAAATTGAAATTATAATCAAAATAATAATAATAATAAATAAATATTAAAATCGAAAAAATAATAATAATAATTAAAATTCAAATCAAAATTAAAATGATAATAATTAAAAATAATATTAAAATTAAAATAATAATAATTAATATTAAACGTAAAATTGAAATAATAATAATAATTAAAGTTAAGATTGAAATAATAATAATAATTAAAATTGAAATCAAATTTAAAGTAAAATAATAAAAATAATTAAAATTAGAATTGAAATAAAAATAACAATAATTAAAATTAAAATTAAAATTAAAATAATAATGATAATTAAAATGAAAATTTAAATCATGATAAAGATAATTATTAAAATTAAAATTAAAATAATAGTACCAATTAAAATCAAAATTAGAAATAAAATAATAATAATGATTAAAATTAAAATGAAAAATAATTATAGTTAAAATTAAAATTAAAATAATAAAATTAATGAAAATTAAAATTAATATTGTTATAATGATAAGTTAAAATTAAAATTAAAATAATAATAATGATTAAAATTAAATCTAAAATAATAATGATAATTATAATTAAAATTGAAATAAAAATAATAATAATAATTAATATTAAAATTAAAATAAAGATAATAATTACAATTAAAATTAAAGTTGAAATTAATATTAAAATAGTAATAATTAAAATTGAAATTAAAATTGAAATATTAAAAATAAAAATAAAAATAAAAATATTAATAATAATTAAAATTAAAATTAAAATAAAATTAATATCAAAATTAAAATTAAAATAATTATAATAATTACAATTAAAATTAAAGTTAGAATTAATATTAAAGAAATAATAATTAAAATTGAAATTAAATCTATACTAATAATAATAATTAAAATTAAAAATTATATTATAATTAGAATAAAAATAATAATTAAAATTATTATTAATCAAAATAATAATAATGATTTAAATTCAATTTAAAATAAAAATAATAATAATTAAAATTCATATTAAAATTAAAATAATAATAATAATTAATATTAAACGTAAAATTGAAATAAGAAATAACAATTGAAATTAAAATTGAAATAATAATATTAATTAAAATTAAAATCAAATTTAAAATAAAAATAATAAAAATAATTAAAATTGAAATGATAATAATAATTAAAATTAATATTAAAATTAAAATGATAATGATAAAATAAAAATTTGAATTATAATAAAGATAATAATTAGAATTAAAATTAAAATAATAGTACCAATTAAAATCCAAATTAAAAGTAAAATTATAATAATGATTGAAATTGAAATTAAAATTAAAAATAATGATAATAATTAGAATTAAAATTAAAACAATAAAATTAATGAAAATTAAAATTAATATTGTAACAATAATAAGTTAAAATTAAAATTAAAATAATAATAATGAATGAAATTAAAACTAAAATAATAATAATAATTATAATTAAAACTAAAATTAAAATAATAATCAAAATTAAAATTAAAATTAAATAATGATAATAATTGAAATTAAAATTAAAGTTAAAATTATTATTAAAATATAATAATTAAAATTGAAATTAAAATTGAAATAATTTTAAAAATAAAAGTAAAAATAATAATAATAATTAAAATTAAAATTAAAATAAAATTAAAATAATAATAATAATTAAAATTAAAATTAAAATAAAATTAAAATAATAATAATAATTAAAATAGAATTAAAATTGAAATTAAAATAATTTAATTCAAAAAAATTAAAATTAAAATTAGAATTAAAATGATAATTAGAATTATAATTAAAATTAAATCTATAATAATAATGATGATGCAAATAAAAATTAAAATTATAATTAAAATAATAATAATAAATAAATATTAAAATCAAAATAATAATAATAATTAAAATTCAAATCAAAATTTAAATAGTAATAATTAAAATTAATATTAAAATTAAAATAATAATAATTGATATAAAACATAAAATTGAAATAATAATAATAATTGAAATTAAAATTGAAATGATAATAATAATTAAAATTGAAATCAAATATAAAGTAAAATAATAAAAATAATTAAAATTAAAATTGAAATAAAAATGATAATAATAATTAAAATTGAAATTAAAATTAAAGTAATAATAATAATCAAAATAAAAATTTAAATCATAATAAAGATAATTATTAAAATTAAAATTAAAATAATAGTACCAATTAAAATCAAAATTAGAAATAAAATAATAATAATGATTAAAAGTAAAATGAAAAATAATTATAGTTAAAATTAAAGTTGAAATAATAAAATTAATGAAAATTAAAGTTAATATTGTAATAATGAAAAGTTAAAATTAAAATTAAAATAATAATAATGATTAAAATTGAATCTAAAATAATAATGATAATTATAATTAAAATTGAAATAAAAAAAATAATAATAATTAAAATTAAAATTAGAATTAAAATAATGATAATAATTACAATTAAAATTAAAGTTAAAATAATATTAAAATAATAATAATTGAAATTGAATTTAAATCTATAATAATAATAATAATTAAAATTAAAACTAAAATTATAATTGAAGTAATAATTATAAATAACATTATTATTAAAATCAAAATAATAATAATGATTAAAATTGAATTTAAAATTAAAATAATAAATTAAAATTAATACTAAAATTAAAATAATAATAATAATAATCAATATTAAACGTAAAATTGTAATAATAATAACAATTGAATTTAAAATTGAAATAATAATATTAATCAAAATTAGAATCAAATTTAAAATAAAAATATCAAAAATAATTAAAATTGAAATTGAAATTAAAATGATAATAATAATTAAAATTAATATTAAAATTGAAGTGATAATGATAAAATAAAAATTTGAATTATAATAAAGATAATAATTAAAATTAAAATTAAAATAATAGTACCAATTAAAATCCAAATTAAAAGTAAAATAATAATAATGATTGAAATTAAAATTAAAATGAAAAATAATGATAATAATTAGAATTAAGATTAAAATAATAAAATTAATGAAAACTAGAATTAATATTGTAATAATGATAACTTAAAATTACAATTAAAATAATAATAATGATTGAAATTAAAACTAAAATAACAGTAATAATTATAATTAAAATTAAAATTAAAATACTAATAATAATCAAACTTAAAATTAAAATTAAAATTAAAATAATGATAATGTTTAAAATTAAAGTTAAAATTAATATCAAAATAATAATAATTGAAATTAAAATTAAAGTTAAAATAATAATAAAAATTGAAATAAAAACTAAAATGAAAATAATAATAATAATAATAAAATTAAAATAAAAACAATTAAAAAAACTAATTGAAATTAAAATTAAAATTAAAATTAAAATAATAATTTAGATAAAAAAATTTAAAATTAAAATTAAAATTAAAATGATAATTAAAATCATAATTGAAATTAATTCTCTGATAATAATGATAATTCATATTAAATTTAAATTACAATTGAAATAATAATAATAAATTGATATTAAAATCAAAATAATAATAATAATTAAAATTGAAATTAAAATTAAAATAATATTAATTAAAATTAGGATTAAAATTGAAATAATAATAATTATTATTAAACGTAAAATTTAAATAATAATACTTAAAATAATAATTGAAATAATAATAATAATCAAAATTAAAATCAAATTTGAAATTGAAATAATAGAAATAATTAAAATTAAAATTAAAATAATGGTAATAATTAAAATTAAAATTAAAATTAGAGTGATATTTAAAATAAAAATGAAAATTATAATAAAGATAATAATTAAAATCAAAATCAAAATAATAGTACCAATTAAATTCAAAATTAAATCTAAAACAATAATAGTAATGAAAATGAAAATGAAAATGTAAATGATAACAATAATTAAAATAAAATTAAAATTTAAATAATAATAATAATTATAATTAATATTAATATTAAAATAATAATATTAAATAATATTAAAATAAAAATTAAAATAATAATGATAATTAAAATTGAAATTCAATTAATAACAATGATAATAATTACAATTAAAATTAAAATAATATTAATAATAATTAAAATTAAATTTAAAATTATAATTAAGATTAAAATTATAATTAAGATTAAAATAATAATAATAATTAGAATTAAAATTAAAATTAAGAAAATAATAATCAAAATGCAAATTGAAATTAAAATAATTGAAATTAAAATTAAGAATAAAATTCCAATAAAAATAATAATAATGATAATTATAATTAGAATTAAAATAATAATTACAATTAAAATTAAAATGAAAATTAAAATATTAATTAAAATGAAATATAAAATTTAAATTAAAATAATAATGATTAAAATTAACATTAAAATTAAAATCAAAACAATAATAATAATAATAATCAAAATTAGAATTAAACCTAAAATAATAATGATAATTTAGGTTAAAATTAAAATTAAAATAATAATAATTATCAAAATTAAAATTAAAATTAAAATAATAATAATAATCAAATTAAAATTATAATTAAAATAATATTAATAATTAAAATTTGAAATAATTTTAAAATTCAAATAATAGTAATAATCAAAATCAAAATTAAAATTAAAATAACAATGATTAAAACTAAAATTAGGATAATAATAATAATTGAATTTGATATTAAAATTAAAATAATGGTAATAATTAAAAATAAAATTAAAATTAAAATAATAATGATTAAAATTAAAATGAAAATTAGAATAAGGATAATAATTATAATTAAAACAAAAGTTAGAATAATAATTGAATTTGAAATAATAATAATATTAATAAAATTAGAATTTAAATAAACAAAATAATTATAATTGAAATTAAAATTGAAATAATAATAATTGAAATTGAAATTAATATTAGAATAATGAAAATAATTAAAATTAAATTTAAAAGAAAAATAATAATAATAATAATAGTTAAAATGGTGAATAAAATTAAAATAATAGTAATAATTATAAATAAGATTAAAATTAGAATAATAATAATAATTTAAATTAAAATCAAAATTAAAATTGAAATGATATTTCAAATTAAAATCAAAACTAATATTGAAATAATAATAATAATTAAAATTGTAATTGAAAAACAAATAATATTAATAATTAAAATTGAAATTAGAATTAAAATGAAAATAATAATTGAAATCAAAATTAAAATAAAAATAAAAATAATACTAATAATTAAAATTAGGATTGACAATAAAATTAAAATAATAATTTAATTAATATTGAAATTGGCATTGAAATTAAAATTGAAATAATGACAATAATTAAAATTAAAATTAAAATTAAAATTGAATAATAATAATAAGTAATATTAAAATTAAAATTAGGTTATAATAATAAATACAATTAAAATTGAAATTAAAATTGAATTAATAATAATAATATTTAAATTTAAGATTCCAATTAAAATTAAAATAATAATAATAATAATTATAATTAACATTAAAATTGAAACTAGAATAATAATAATGATATTAATTAAAATTAAAATGAAAATGATAATAATAATTAAAATTAAAATTAAAATAATAAAATAATGAAAATTAAAATTAATATTTTGATAATGATAAGAGTTAAAATTAAAATAAAAATAATTATAATGATTAAAATAAAAATAAAAATAATAATAAAAATTATAATTAAAATTGAAAGTAAAAAAATAATGATAATTAAAATTGAAATTAAAATAATGATAATAATTAAAATTGAGATTAAAGTGAAAATAATTATTAAAATTAAGGTTAAAATAAAATTAAAATAATAATAACAATAATAATAATAATAATAATAATAATAATAATAATAATAATAATAATAATAATCAAATTTACAAATGAAATTAAATTTAAAATAATAATTTGATTCAAAAAATGTTTTAAATTATAATTAAAATTAAATCCAAAATAATGATAATAATAATTAAATTATAATTGATTTTATAATTGAAATAATAATAATAATTAAAATTAATATTAAAATAAAAGTAATAATAATAATCAAAATTGAAATTAAAATTAAAATAATGATAATAATAATTATAATTAAAACTAAAACTAAATAGTAATGGTAATTAAAACAAAAATTAAAATTATAATTAGGATAATAATTAAAATTAAAATTAAAATAATAGTACCAATTGAAATCAAAATTAATATGAAAATAATAATAATGATTAAAATTAAAATTAAAATCAAAATAATTATAATAATTAAAATTATGATTAAAATAATAACATAATTGAAATTTAGAATTAATATTTGAATAATGACTGTTGAATTTAAAATTATAATTATAATAATGATTAAAATTACAACTAAAATAAAAATAATTATTATAATTAAAATTAAATTAGAATAATAATAATCAAAATTAAAGTTAAAATAATGATAATAATTAAAATTGAAATTAAAGATAGAATTGATATGAAAATAATAATAATTAAAATTAAAATTAAAATTGAAATAATATTAAAAATTTGAATTAAAATTAAATTTAAAATAATAATAATTAAAATTAGAATTGATATAAAATTAAAATAATAATAATAATTAAAATTGAAATTAAAATTGAAATAAAACAATAATTTAATTTAAAAAAAATTAAATTAGAATTAAAATAACAATTAATATTAAATTAAAATTAAATCTATAATAATAATAATAACTCAAATAAAAAAAATTTAATTAAAATAATAATAATAATCAAAATTAATAATAAAATCAAAATTGAAATAATAATAATCAAAATTAAAATCAAATTTAAAGTAAAATAATAAAAATAATTAAAATTGAATTTTAAATAAAAATAATAATAATTAAAATTGAAATTAAAATGAAAATAATAATTATAATTAAAATGAAAATTTAAATCATAATAAAGATAATTATTAAAATTAAAATTAAAATAATAGTACCAATTAAAATCAAAATTAGAATTAAAATAATGATAATGATTAAAATTAAAATGAAAAATAATATTAGTTAAATTAAAATTAAAATAATAAAGTTAATGCAAATTAAAATTGATATTGTAATAATGATTAGTTAAAATTAAAACTAAAATAATAATAATGAATAAAATTAAATCTAAAATAATAATGATAATTATAATTGAAATTAAAATAAAAATAATAATAAAAAATAAAATTAAAATTAAAATTAATATAATGATAATAATTACAATTAGAGTTAAAGTTAAAATTATTATTAAAATAATAATAATTAAAATTGAAATTGAAATTTAAATATTAAAAATAAAAATAAAAATAAAAATAAAAATATTAATAATAATTAAAATTAAAATTAAAATAAAATTAAAATCAAAATTAAAATTAAAATAATGATAATAATTACAATTGAAATTAAAGTTAAAATTAATGTTAAAATAATAATAATTAAAATTGAAATTAAATCTATACTAATAATAATAATTAAAATTAAAAATAATATTATAATTAGAATAAAAATAATAATTAAAATTAATATTACAATCAAAATAATAATAATGATTAAAATTGATTTTAAAATAAAAATAATAATAATTAAAATTAATATTAAAATAAAAATAATAATAATGATCAATATTAAACGTAAAATTGAAATAATAATAACAATTAAAATTAAAATTGAAATAATAATAATAATTGAAATTAAAATCAAATTTAAAATAAAAATAATAAAAAAAATTAAAATTGAAATTGAAATTAAAATGATAATAATAATTAGAATTAATATTAGAATTAAAATGATAATTAGAATGAGAATTGAAATTAAATCTATAATAATAATGATAATGCAAATAAAAATTGAAATTATAATTAAAATAATAATAATATTAAATAAATATTAAAATCAAAATAATAATAATAATTAAAATTCAAATCAAAATTAAAATAATAATAATTAAAAATAATATTAAAATTAAAATAATAATAATTAATATTAAACGTAAAATTGAAATAATAATAATAATTAAAGTTAAGATTGAAATAATAATAATAATTAAAATTGAAATCAAATTTAAAGTAAAATAATAAAAATAATTGAAATTAGAATTGAAATAAAAATGATAACAATAATTAAAATTAAAATTAAAATTAAAATAATAATAATAATTAAAATGAAAATTCAAATCATGATAAAGATAATTATTAAAATTAAAATTAAAATAATAGTACCAATTAAAATCAAAATTAGAAATAAAATAATAATAATGATTAAAATTAAAATGAAAAATAATTATAGTTAAAATTAAAATTAGAATAATAATAATGATTAAAATTAAATCTAAAATAATAATTATAATTATAATTAAAATTTAAATGAAAATAATAATAATAATTAATATTAAAATTAAAATAAAGATAATATTTACAATTAAAATTAAAGTTAAAATTAATATTAAAATAGTAATGATTAAAATTGAAATTAAAATTGAAATATTAAAAATAAAAATAAAAATAAAGATAATAATAATTAAAATTAAAATTAAAATAAAATTAATATCAAAATTAAAATTAAAATAATGATAATAATTACAATTAAAATTAAAGTTAGAATTAATATTAAAATAATGATAATTAAAATTGAAATTAAATCTATACTAATAATAATAATTAAAATTAAAAATAATATTATAATTAGATTAAAAATAATAATTAAAATTATTATTACAATCAAAATAATAATAATGATTAAAATTTAATTTAAAATAAAAATAATAATAATTAAAATTCATATTAAAATTAAAATAATAATAATAATCAATATTAAACGTAAAATTGAAATAAGAAATAACAATTGAAATTAAAATTGAAATAATAATATTAATTAAAATTAAAATCATATTTAAAATAAAAATAATAAAAATAATTAAAATTGAAATTGAAATTGAAATGATAATAATAATTAAAATTAATATTAAAATTAAAATGATAATGATAAAATAAAAATTTGAATTATAATAAAGATAATAATTAAAATTAAATTAAAATAATAGTACCAATTAAAATCCAAATTAAAAGTAAAATTATAATATTGATTGAAATTGAAATTAAAATGAAAAATAATGATAATAATTAGAATTAAAATTAAAACTATAAAATTAATGTAAATTAAAATTAATATTGTAACAATGATAAGTTAAAATTAATATTAAAATAATAATAATGAATAAAATTAAAACTAAAATAATAATAATAATTATAATTAAAACTAAAATTAAAATGATAATAATCAAAATTAATATTAAAATTGAATAGTGATAATAATTGAAATTAAAATTAAAGTTAAAATTATTATTGAAAAATAATAATTAAAATTGAAATTAAAATTTAAATAATTTTAAAAATAAAAATAAAAATAATAATAATTAAAATTGAAATTAAAATAAAATTAAAATAGTAATAATAATTAAAAAAAAAATTAAAATTGAAATTAAAATAATTTAATTAAAAAAATTAAAATTAAAATTAAAATGATAATTAGAATTAAAATTGAAATTAAATCTATAACAATAATGATAATGCAAATAAAAATTGAAATTATAATCAAAATAATAATAATAATAAATAAATATTAAAATCAAAATAATAATAATAATTAAAATTCAAATCAAAATTAAAATGATAATAATTAAAAATAATATCAAAATTAAAATAATAATAATCAATATTAAACGTAAAATTGAAATAATAATAATAATTAAAGTTAAGATTGAAATAATAATAATAATTAAAATTGAAATCAAATTTAAAGTAAAATAATAAAAATAATTAAAATTAGAATTGAAATAAAAATAACAATAATTAAAATTAAAATTAAAATTAAAATAATAATAATAATTAAAATGAAAATTTAAATCATGATAAAGATAATTATTAAAATTAAAATTAAAATAATAGTACCAATTAAAATCAAAATTAGAAATAAAATAATAATAATGATTAAAATTAAAATGAAAAATAATTATAGTTAAAATTAAAATTAAAATAATAAAATTAATGAAAATTAAAATTAATATTGTTATAATGATAAGTCAAAATTAAAATTAAAATAATAATAATGATTAAAATTAAATCTAAAATAATAATGATAATTATAATTAAAATTGAAATAAAAATAATAATAATTAATATTAAACTTAAAATAAAGATAATAATTACAATTAAAATTAAAGTTTAAATTAATATTAAAATAGTAATAATCAAAATTGAAATTAAAATTGAAATATTAAAAATAAAAATAAAAATAAAAATATTAATAATAATTAAAATTAAAATTAAAATAAAATTAATATCAAAATTAAAATTAAAATAATGATAATAATTACAATTAAAATTAAAGTTAGAATTAATATTAAAGTAATAATAATTAAAATTGAAATTAAATCTATACTAATAATAATAATTAAAATTAAAAATAATATTATAATTAGAATAAAAATAATAATTAAAATTATTATTAATCAAAATAATAATAATGATTAAAATTCAATTTAAAATAAAAATAATAATAATTAAAATTCATATTAAAATTAAAATAATAATAATAATTAATATTAAACGTAAAATTGAAATAAGAAATAACAATTGAAATTAAAATTGAAATAATAATATTGATTAAAATTAAAATCAAATTTAAAATAAAAATAATAAAAATAATTAAAATTGAAATTGAAATTGAAATGATAATAATAATTAAAATTAATATTAAAATTAAAATGATAATGATAAAATAAAAATTTGAATTATAATAAAGATAATAATTAGAATTAAAATTAAAATAATAGTACCAATTAAAATCCAAATTAAAAGTAAAATTATAATAATGATTGAAATTGAAATTAAAATTAAAAATAATGATAATAATTAGAATTAAAATTAAAACAATAAAATTAATGAAAATTAAAATTAATATTGTAACAATAATAAGTTAAAATTAAAATTAAAATAATAATAATGAATGAAATTAAAACTAAAATAATAATAATAATTATAATTAAAACTAAAATTAAAATAATAATCAAAATTAAAATTAAAATTAAATAATGATAATAATTGAAATTAAAATTAAAGTTAAAATTATTATTAAAAAATAATAATTAAAATTGAAATTAAAATTGAAATAATTTTAAAAATAAAAGTAAAAATAATAATAATAATTAAAATTAAAATTAAAATAATATTAAAATAATAATAATAATTAAAATAGAATTAAAATTGAAATTAAAATAATTTAATTAAAAAAATTAAAATTAAAATTAGAATTAAAATGATAATTAAAATTAGAATTAAAATTAAATCTATAATAATAATGATGATGCAAATAAAAATTAAAAATATAATTAAAATAATAATAATAAATAAATATTAAAATCAAAATAATAATAATAATTCAAATTCAAATCAAAATTAAAATAGTAATAATTAAAATTAATATTAAAATTAAAATAATAATAATTGATATTAAACATAAAATTGAAATAATAATAATAATTGAAATTAAAATTGAAATCAAATTTAAAGTAAAATAATAAAAATAATTAAAATTAAAATTGAAATAAAAATGATAATAATAATTAAAATTGAAATTAAAATTAAAGTAATAATAATAATAAAAATAAAAATTTAAATCATAATAAAGATAATTATTAAAATTGAAATTAAAATAATAGTACCAATTAAAATCAAAATTAGATATAAAATAATAATAATGATTAAAAGTAAAATGAAAAATAATTATAGTTAAAATTAAAGTTGATATAATAAAATTAATGAAAATTAAAGTTAATATTGTAATAATGATAAGTTAAAATTAAAATTAAAATAATAATAATGATTAAAATTGAATCTAAAATAATAATGATAATTATAATTAAAATTGAAATAAAAAAAATAATAATAATTAAAATTAAAATTAGAATTAAAATAATGATAATAATTACAATTGAAATTAAAGTTAAAATAATATTAAAATAATAATAATTGAAATTGAATTTAAATCTATAATAATAATAATAATTAAAATTAAAACTAAAATTATAATTGAAATAATAATTATAAATAACATTAATATTAAAATCAAAATAATAATAATGATTAAAATTGAATTTAAAATTAAAATAATAATAATTAAAATTAATACTAAAATTAAAATAATAATAATAATAATCAATATTAAACGTAAAATTGTAATAATAATAACAATTTAATTTAAAATTGAAATAATAATATTAATCAAAATTAGAATCAAATTTAAAATAAAAATATCAAAAATAATTAAAATTGAAATTGAAATTAAAATGATAATAATAATTAAAATTAATATTAAAATTAAAGTGATAATGATAAAATAAAAATTTGAATTATAATAAAGATAATGATTAAAATTAAAATTAAAATAATAGTACCAATTAAAATCCAAATTAAAAGTAAAATAATAATAATGATTGAAATTAAAATTAAAATGAAAAATAATGATAATAATTAGAATTAAGATTAAAATAATAAAATTAATGAAAACTAGAATTAATATTGTAATAATGATAACTTAAAATTAGAATTAAAATAATAATAATGATTGAAATTAAAACTAAAATAATAGTAATAATTATAATTAAAATTAAAATTAAAATACTAATAATAATCAAAATTAAAATTAAAATTGAAATTAAAATAATGATAATGTTTAAAATTAAAGTTAAAATTAATATCAAAATAATAATAATTGAAATTAAAATTAAAGTTAAAATAATAATAAAAATTAAAATAAAAACTAAAATTAAAATAATAATAATAATAATAAAATTAAAATAAAAACAATTAAAAAAACTAATTGAAATTAAAATTAAAGTTAAAACTAAAATAATAATTTAGATAAAAAAATTTAAAATTAAAATTAAAATTAAAATGATAATTAAAATTATAATTGAAATTAATTCTCTGATAATAATGATAATTCATATTAAATTTAAATTACAATTGAAATAATAATAATAAATTTATATTAAAATCAAAATAATAATAATAATTAAAATTGAAATTAAAATTAAAATAACATTAATTAAAATTAGGATTAAAATTGAAATAATAATAATTATTATTAAACGTAAAATTTAAATAATAATACTTAAAATTAAAATTGAAATAATAATAATAATCAAAATTAAAATCAAATTTGAAATTGAAATAATAGAAATAATTAAAATTAAAATTAAAATTAAAATAATGGTAATAATTAAAATTAAAATCAAAATTAAAATTAGAGTGATACTTAAAATAAAAATGAAAATTATAATAAAGATAATAATTAAAATCAAAATCAAAATAATAGTACCAATTAAATTCAAAATTAAATCTAAAACAATAATAGTAATGAAAATGAAAATGAAAATGTAAATGATAACAATAATTAAAATAAAATCAAAATTTAAATAATAATAATAATAATAATTATAATTAATATTAATATTAAAATAATAATATTAAATAATATTAAAATGAAAATTAAAATAATAATGATAATTAAAATTGAAATTCAATTAATAACAAGGATAATAATTACAATTAAAATTAAAATAATATTAATAATAATTAAAATTAAATTTAAAATTATAATTAGGATTAAAATTATAATTAAGATTAAAATAATAATGATAATTAGAATTAAAATTAAAATTAAGAAAATAATAATCAAAATGCAAATTGAAATTAAAATAATTGAAATTAAAATTAAGAATAAAATTCCAATAAAAATAATAATAATGATAATTATAATTAGAATTAAAATAATAATTACAATTAAAATTAACATGAAAATTAAAATATTAATTAAAATGAAAACTAAAATTTAAATTAAAATAATAATGATTAAAATTAACATTAAAATTAAAATCAAAACAATAATAATAATAATAATCAAAATTAGAATTAAACCTAAAATAATAATGATAATTTAGGTTAAAATTAAAATTAAAATAATAATAATTATTAAAATTAAAATTAAAATTAAAATAATAATAATAATCAAATTAAAATTATAATTAAAATAATATTAATAATTAAAATTTGAAATAATATTAAAATTCAAATAATAGTAATAATCAAAATCAAAATTAAAATTAAAATAACAATGATTAAAACTAAAATTAGGATAATAATAATAATTGAATTTGATATTAAAATTAAAATAATGGTAATAATTAAAAATAAAAGTAAAATAAAACAATAATGATTAAAATTAAAATTAAAATTAGAATAATGATAATAATTATAATTAAAACAAAAGTTAAAATAATAATAAAAATAATTGAATTTGAAATAATAGTAATAATAAAATTAAAATTCAAATGAACAAAATAATTATAATTGAAATTAAAATTAAAATGATAATAATAATTAAAATTGATATTAATATTATAATAAAAATAATTGAAATTAAATTTAAAATCAAAATAATGATAATAGTTAAAATGAATAGTAAAATTGAAATAATAGTAATAATTATAGTTAAAATTAGAATTAGAATAATAATAATAATTGAAATTAAAATTAAAATTAAAATTAAAATAATAATTGAAATTAAAATCAAAACTAATATCGAAATAATAATAATTAAAATTGAAAGTAAAATAGAAATAATATTAATCATTAAAATTAGAATTAGAATTAAAATAAAATAATAATTAAAATCAAAATTAAAATATATATTAAAATAATAATAATAACTAAAATTAAGATTAAAAATAATATTAAAATAAAAATTTAATTAAAATTAAAATTGAAATTAAAATTAAAATTGAAATAATAACAACAATTAAGACTAAAATTAAAATTGAAATAATAACAATAATCAAAATTAAAATTAAAATTAAAATTGAATTAATACTAATAATAATTAAATTTAAGATTCAAATAAAAATAAAAATAATAATAATGATAATAATCAACTTTAAAATTAAAACTTAAATAATAATAATGATATTATTAAAAATTAAAATGAAAAAAAAATAATAATAATTAAAATTAGAATTAAAAAAATAAAATTAATGGAAATCATAATTAATAATTGAATAATAATAATAGTATAAATTAAACTTAAAATAATAATAATGATTAAATAATTATGATCAAAATAATTATAATTAAAATTGAAATTAAATCAATAATAATAATTAAAACTAAAATAATGATAATAATTAAAATTGAAATTATAATTGAAATAAAATTAAAACAATAATAATAATATTAATAATTGAAATTAAAAATTGAATTAAAATTAAAATAATAATTTTATCAAAAATTTATTTAAATTGAAATTAAAATACTAATGAAAATCAGAATTAAAATTAAATCTATAATAATAATAATAATAATAATAATAATAATAATAATAATAATAATAATAATAATAATAATAATAATAATAATAATAATAATAATAATAATAAAAATAATTAAAATTGAAATTGAAATTAAAATAATATTAATTAAAATTAGAATTAAAATCAAAATAATAATAATAGTTAAAATAGAAATAAAAATAAAAATAATAATAATTAAAATCAAAATTAAAATAATGATAATAATTAATATTAAATGTAAAATTGAAATAATAATAATAAGTACAATTGAATTCAAATTTAAAATGAAAATAATAAAAATAATTAAAATTTAAATTGAAATTAAAATAATAATAACAATAATTAGAAATAAAAATAAAAATAAAATAATAATGATAATTGAAATACAATTTAAAACTATAATAAAGATGATAATTAAAAATAAAATTAATATAATAGTACCAATTCAAATCAAAACTAAAATAAAAATAATGATAATGATTAAAATTAAGATTAAAATGAAAACAATAATAATAATTAAAATTAAAATTAAAGTAATAAAATTAATGAAAATTAAAATTAATATGTGAATAATGATAATAGTTAAATTTAAAATTAGAATAATAATAATTATTAAAATTAAAACTGAAATAATAAAAATAATTGTAATTGAAATTTTATTAATATAATGATAATAATTAAAATTAAAATTAAAATTGAAATAATGATAATAACTAAAATCAAGGTTAAAGTTAGAATTAATATTGAAATAATGATTATTGAAATTTAAAGTGAAATTGAAATAATGTTAAAAATTAAAATTAAAATTAAAATAATAATAATAATTAAAATAAAAATAAAAATAAAAATAAGATAATAATAATAATTAGAATCAAAATTAAAATTAAAATTGAAATAATAATTCGATTTAAAAAAAAAACTAAAATTGAAATTAGAATAATAATAATAATAATTTAAATTTGAATTAAAATTAAATCTATAATAATAATAATAATAATGATTCAAATTAAAATCAAAATTATAATTAGAATAATAATGATAATTAAAATTATTATTAAAAAGAAATTAATAATAATAATTACTATTGAAATTAAACATAAAATAATAATAATCAAAATTGAAATAAAATAAAAATAATAATAATAATTAATATTAAACGTAAAATTGGAATAATAATAATAATTGAAATTAAAATCAAATTTAAAATTAGAATAAAAAAATAATTAAAATTAAAATTGAAATTAAAATGATAATAATAATTAAAATTAAAATTTAAATTAAAATAATAATAATGATTAAAATAAAAATTTAAATTATAATAGAGATAATAATTAAAATTAAAATTAAAAAAAATAGTACCAATTAAAATCAAAATCAAAATTAAAATGATAATAATGATTAAAATTAAAATTAAAATGAAAAATAATAATAATTAGAATTAGGATTAAAATAATAAAATTGATGAAAATTAAAATTAATATTGTAATAATGATAAGTTAAAATTAAAATTAAAATAATAATAATGATTGAAATTAAAACCGAAATAATAATAATAATTATAAATAATATTGAAATTAAAATAAAAATAATAATTAAAATTAAAATTAAAATCAAAATAATGATAATTAAAATTAAAGTTAAAGTTAAAATTAATATTAATATAATAATAATTAAAATTTAAATTAAAATTGAATCATTAAAAATAAAAATAAAAAAAAATAAAAATGATAATTAAAATTAAAATTGAAATAAAATTAATATAATAATAATAATTAAAATTAAAATAATAATAATAATTAAAATTATAATGAAAATTAAAATTAAAATAATAATAATAATTAAAATAGAAATGAAAATAATGATAATAATTAAAATTGAAAAAAAGTTAAAATTAATATTAAAATAATAATAATAATTAAAATTGAAATCAAAATTGAAAAATTATTGAAAATTTAAATGAAAATGAAAATGAAAATAATAATAATTAAAACTAAAATTAAAATTAAATTAGAATAATAATGATAATTAAATTTAAAAATTAGATTAAAATTAAAATAATAATTTAATTAAGAAAATTTAAATTAAAATTAAAATTGAAATACTAATTAAAATCAGATTTAAAGTTATATTTATAATAATAATAATTCAAAATAAAATTAAAATTATAATCAAATTAATAATATTAATGAATATTAATATTAAAATCAAAATGATAATAATAATTAAAATTGAAATTAAAATTAAAATAATAATAATTAAAATTAAAATCAAAATAACAATAATAATTAATATTAAAAGTAAAATTGAAATAATAATAAGAAATAAAATTGAAATCAAATTTTAAATAATAATAATAAAAATAATTAAAATTAAAATTGAAATTAAAATGATGATAATTAAAATTAAAATTGAAATTAAAATAAGTGATAATTAAAATTAAAGTTAAAATTATAAAGATAATAATTAAAATTGAAATTGAAATAATAGTACCAATTAAAATCAAAATTAAAATTAAAATAATGTTAATGATTAAAATTAAGATTAAAATGAAAATAATAATTAGGATTAAAATTAAAATAATAAAATTAATGAAAATTAGAATTAATATTTGAATAATGATAATAGTTGAATTTAAAATTAAAATAATAATAATGATTAGAATTGAAACTAAAATAACAATAAAAATTATAATTAAAATTAAATTAAAATAATGATGAAAATTAAAAATAAAATTAAAATTAAATTATGATAATAATTAAAATTAAAATTAAAGTTAAAATTAACATTGAAATAATAATAATTAAAATTAAAATTAAAATTGAAATGTTAAAAATCAAAATTAGAATTGAAATTAAAATAATAATAATAATTAAAATAAAAATAGAAATAAAATAAAAATAATAATAATAATTAAAATTGAAATTAAAATTAGAATAATTTAAATTAAAAAAATTGAAATTTGAATTAAAATAATAATTATAATCAAAATTACAATTAAAATTAAATCTATAATAATAATAATAATAATAATAATAATAATAATAATAATGATAATAATAATAATAATTCAAATTAAAATCAAAATTTTAATTAAAATAATAATAATAATTAGAATTATTTTCAAAATCAAAATAATAATAATAATTAGAATTGAAATAAACATAATAAAATAATAATTAGATTAAATAAAAATAAAAATAATAATAATAATTAATATTAAATGTAAAATTGGAATAATAATGAAAATCAAAATTAAAATTGGAATAATAATAATAATTAAAATCAAAATCAAATTTAAAGTTAGAATAATAAAAATAATTAAAATTAAAATTGAAATTAAAATGATAATAATAATTAAAATTAAAATTAAAATTAAAAAAATAATAATAATAAAGATAAACATTTAAATTATAATAGAGATAATTATTAAAATTAATATTAAAATAATAGTACCAATTAAAATAAAAATTAAAATTAAAATAATAATAATGGTTAAAATTAAAATTAAAATGTAAAATATTAATAATTAAAATTGAAATTAAAATTATGAAATCAATGAAAATTAGAATTGATATTTTAATAATGATAAGTTAAAATTAAAATTAAGATAATAATAATGATTAAAATTAAAACTAAAATAATAACAATAATTATAAATAAAATTAAAATTAAAATAATAGTAATAATTGAAATTAGAATTAAAATTAAGATAATGATAATAACTAAAATTAAAATTAAAGGTAAAATTAATATTAAAAAAATAATAATTAAAATTGATATTAAAATTGAAGCATTAAAAATTGAAATAAAAACTCAAATAAAAATAATAATAATAATTAAAATTAAAATTAGAATTAAATTAAGATAATAATAATAATTAAAATTACAAGTAAAATTAAAAATAAAATAATAATTTAATTAAAAAAATTTAAAATTAAAATGATAATCAAAATTAGAATTAGAATTGAATCTATAATAATAATAATAATTCAAATAAAGATTAAAATTATAATTAAAATAATAATAATAATTAAAATTAATATTAAAATCAAAATAATAATAATGATTAAAATTAAAATTAAAATTAGAATAATAATAATTAAAGTTAACATTAAAATTAAAATAATAAAAATAATAATAATCCATATTAAACGTAAAATTAAAATAATAATAACAATTAAAATTAAAATTGAAATAATAAGAATAATTAAAACTAAAATCAAATTTAAAATTAAAATAATAAAATTAATTAAAATTGAAATTTAAATTGAAATGATGATAATAATTAAAATTAGAATTAAAATTAAAATAATAATGATAAAATAAAAATTTATATTATAATAAAAATAACAATTAAAATTAAAATTAGATTAATAGTACCAATTGAAATCAAAATTAAAAGTAAAATAATAATAGTAATTAAAACTGAAATTAAAATAGAAAATAATGATAATAATTAAAATTAAAATCAAAACAATAAAATTAATGAAAATTAAATTAATATTGTAACAATGATAAGTTAAAATTAAAATTAAAATAATAATAATGAATAAAATTAAAACAAAAATAATAATAATTATAATTAAAACTAAAATTAAAATAATAATAATCAAAATTAAAATTAAAATTAAATAATGATAATAATTGAATTTAAAATTAAAGTTAAAATTAATATTAAAATAATAATAATTAAAATTGAAATTTAAATTTAAATAATATTAAAAGTAAAAATAAAAATAATAATAATAATTAAAATTAAAATTAAAATAAAATTAAAATAATAATGATAATCAAAATAATATTAAAATTGAAATTAAAATAATTTATTAAAAAAAATTTGAATTAAAATTAAAATTAAAATGATAATTAGAATTAGAATTAAAATTAAATATATGATAATAATGATAAAGCTAATAAAAATTAGAATTATAATTAAAATAATAATAATAATAAATAAATATTAAAATCAAAATAATAATAATAATTAAAAATCAAATCAAAATTGAAATAATAATAATTAAAATTAGTATTAAAATAAAAATAATAATAATTAATATTAAACGTAAAATTGAAATAATAATAATTAAAATCAAAATAAAATTCAAATTTAAAATAATAAAAACAATTAAAGTTAAAATTGAAATTAAAATAATGATAATAAATAGAATTAAAATCAAAATTAAAATTATAATGATATTTGAAATAAAAATAAAAATTATAATAAAGATAATAATTAAAATTAAAATTAAAATAATAGTACCAATTAAATTCAAAATTAGATTTAAAATAATGATAGTAATTAAATTTATAAATTAAAATGTAAATGATAAAAATAATTAAGATAAAATTAAAATTAAAATTGAAATAATAATAATAATAATTAAAATTAATATTAATATTAAAATAATAATATTAAATAAAATAAAAATAAAAATAAAAATAATAATAATAATCAAAATTGAAATTCAATTAAAAACAATGATAATTATTATAATTAAAATTAAAATAGTAATAATTGAAATTAAATTTAAAATTATAGTAAAAAATAAAATAATGATAATAATAATAATTAGAATTAAAATTGAAATTAATAAAATGATAATTAAAATTCAAATTGAAATTAAAATAATAATTAAAATTAAAATTAAGATTGAAATTTCAATATAAATAATAATGATAATAATTAAAGTTAGAATTAAAATTTCAACTCAAATAATAATTACAATCAAAATTAAAATTAAAATTGAAATATTGTTTGAAATAGAAATCAAAATTAAAATTAAAATAACAATAATTAAAATTAACATTAAAATAAAAATAAAAATTATAATAATAATCAAAATTAAAATTAAACTTAAAATAATAATAATAATTTAAGTTAAAATTTAAATTAGAATAATAATAATTATTAAAATTAAAATAAAAATAAAAATAATAATAATAATAATTAAAATTAAAATTGCAATTGAAATAATAATAATAATTAAAATTTGAAATAATATTAAAATTTAAATAATAATGATAATCAAAATTAAGATTAACTCAAAATTAAAATAATAGTAAAAAACAAAATCAAAATTGAAATTAAAAAATTAATAGTGATTAAAATTAGAATTAAAACTAGAATAATAATTGAAGTTGATATTAAAATTAAAATAATAGTAATAATTAAAATTGAAATCAAAATTAAAACAATAATAATGATTAAGATTAAAATTAAAATTAGAATAATGATAATAATTACAATTAAAATTAAAGTTAGAATAATAATAATAATTAAATAAAAATAAAAATATTAATAATAATAATAATAATAATAATAATAATAATAATAATAATAATAATAATAATAATAATAATAATAATAATAATAATAATAATAATAATAATAATAATAATAATAATAATAATAATAATAATAATAATAATTAAAATTAAAATAAATTAATATTAAAATATATATAATTATTAAAATTGAAATTAAAATTGAAATAGTAGTAATAATTAAAACTTAAATTAAAATTTAAATAAACAAAATAATTATAATTGAAATTAAAATTAAAATAATAATATTAATTGAAATTGAAATTAATATTAAAATAATAAAAAATATCAAAATTAAATTTAAAATCGAAATAATATCAATAATAGTTAAAATGAAAAATAAAATTAAAATAATAGTAATAATTATAATTTAAATTAAAATTAGAATAATAATAATAATTGAAATTAGAATTAAAGTTATAATAATAATTGAAAATAAAATCAAAACTAATATTGAAGTAAAAGTAATAATTAAAATTGAAATTAAAATAGAAATATTGATAATTAAAATAGAATAAAAATAATAATTAAAGTCTAAATCGAAATCAAAACTAAAATAATACTAATATTTAAAAATAAGATTGAAAAGAAAATTAAAATAAAATTGAAATAATAATTTGATCAAAATTAAAATTGGAATTATAATTAAAATAATAACAATATTTAAATTAAAATTAAAATAATAACAATATTTAAATTAAAATTAAAATTAAATAATAATAGTAATTAAGATTAAAATTAAAATCATATAATAATAATAATTAAAATTAAAATTAAAATTAAAATTGAATTAATAATAATAATAATTAAATTTAAGATTCAAATAAAAATAAAAATAAAAATAATAATAATAATAATAATAATAATAATAATAATAGTAATAATAATAATCTTAATTAACATTAAAATTAAAACTAAAATACTGATAATGATATATATTAAAATCAAAATGAAAATAATAATAATCAAAATGAAAATAAAATTAATGAAAATTAAAATTAATATTTGAATAATGATAATAGTTAAAATAAAAATTAAAATAATAATAATGATTAAAATTAAAACTAAAATAATAATAATAATAATTAAAATTAAAATTAAAATAATGATAATAATTAAAATTGAAATTAAAGTTAAAATTATTATTAAAATAATAATAATAATTAAAATTGAAATTAAAATTGAAATAATATCAGAAATTGAAATTAAAATTAAAATTAAAATAATAATATCAATTAGATTAAAAATTAAAATAAAATAAAAATAATAATAATAATAATTAAAATAAAAAATAAAATTAAAATTAAAATAATTTAATTTAAAATTTGTTTTTAAATTAAAATTAAAATAAAAATAATAATTAAAATTAAATTTATAATAATAACTAAAATTAAAATTTAAATTATAAATAAAATAATGATAATTAAAATTATTAATATCAAAATAAAAATAACAATAATTAAAATTGAAATTAAAATTAAAAAATAATAATTAAAATAAAAATAAAAATAATAATAATAATTATTATTAAACGTAAAATTGAAATAATAATAATAATTAAAATTAAAATTGAAATGATGATAATAATTAATATCAAAATCAAATTTAAAATAAGAATAATTAAAATTGAATTATTAATTAAAATTGAAATTATGATTAAAATTTCAATGAAAATAATAATAATTAAAAATAGAATCAAAATTTAAATTGAAATAACAATTGCAATTAAAATTAAAATTAAAATTAAAATATTAATTAAAATCAAAATTAAAATTAAAATTAAAATATCAATAATTAAAATGAACATTAAAATCAAAATCAAAATAATAATAATAATCAAAATTAAAATTAAACTTAAAATAATAATAATAATTTAATTTGAAATTAAAATCAAAATAATAATAATAATTAAAATTAGAATTACAATTAAGATAATAATAACAACTAACCTTTGAAATAATATTAAAATTAAAATAATAATAATAATCCAAATTAAAATGAACTCAAAATTAAAATAATAGTAATAATAAAAATCAAAATAAAAATTGAAAGTTGATAATGATTAAAATTAAAATTAAAATTATAATAATAATAAATGAAGTAGATATTAAAACTAAAATAATAGTAATAATTAAAATTAAAATTAAAATTGAAAATAATAATAATGATTAAAATTAATATTAGAATAATGATAATAATTATAATTAAGATTGAAGTTAAAATAATAATAATAATTGAAATTAAAAAAAATAAAAGTAATAATGATTAAAGGTAAAATTAATATTAAAATAAATATAATAATCAAAATTGAGATTGAAATTGAAATAATAATAATAATTAAAATAAAAATTAAAATTTAAATAAACAAAATGATTATAATTGAAATTAAAATTAAAATAATAATATTAATTGAAATTGAATTTAACATTAGAATAATAAAAATAATTGAAATTAAATAAAAAATCGAAATAATAATAATGATAGTTAAAATGAAGAATAAAATAATAGTAATAATTATAATTAAAATTAAAATTAGAATAATAATAATAATTGAAATTAATGTTAAAATTAAAATTAAAATGATA
Organism: Palaemon carinicauda; assembly: GCF_036898095.1. Lineage (NCBI taxonomy): Eukaryota > Metazoa > Arthropoda > Malacostraca > Decapoda > Palaemonidae > Palaemon > Palaemon carinicauda. The sequence continues at coordinate 149,862,855 of NC_090729.1, forward strand.
ATTGAAATTAAAATCAAAACTAATATTGAGATAATAATAATAATTAAAGTTGTAATTAAAATAAAAATAATAATAATAATTAAAATTAAGATTAAAATTAAAATAAAAACAATAATTATATCCAAATTAAAACCAGAACTGAAATAATACTAATAATTAAATTTAAGAACAAAAATAAAATTTAAAAAATAATCTAATTAAAATTAAAATTGAAATTAAAATTAAAATATTAACAATAATCAAAATTAAAATTAAAATTAAAATTGAATAATAATAATTAAAATTAAAATCAAATAATAATAATAATTAAAATTAAAATTGAATTAATAATAATAATTAAATTTAAGATTCAATTAAAAATCAAAATAATAATAATAATAATAATAATAATAATAATAATAATAATAATAATAATAATGATAATAATAATTAACATTGAAATTAAAACTAAAATAATAATAAGTAAAATAATTAAAATTAAAATGAAAATAATAATATTAATTAAAATTAAAATTAAAATAATAAAATTAATGAAAATTAAAATTAATATATGAATAATGATAATAGTTAGAAATAAAATTAAAATAATAATATTGATTAAAATTAAAACTAAAATAATAATAATAATAATCATAATTAAAATTAAAATTAAAATAATGATAGGAGTTAAAATTGAAATTGAAGTTAAAATTATTATTAAAATAATAATAATAATTAAAATTGAAAATAAAATTGAAATAATATTAAAAATTTAAATAAAAATAAAAATAAAAATAATAATGATAATTAAAATAAAAATTAAGATTAAATTAAAATAATAATAATAAAAATAAAAATTAAAAATAGAATAAAAATTAAAATAATTTGATTCAAAAATTTTTTTTAATTTAAATCAAAATAATAATTGAAATTAGAATTAAAATTAAATCTATAATAATAATAATATTAATTAAAATTAAAATTAAAATCATAATTATAATAATGATAGTAATTAAAATTAATATTAAAATCAAAATAATAGTAATAAATAAAATTGAAATAAAAATAAAAATAATAATAATTAAAACTAAAATTAAAATAATAATAATAATTAATATTAAACGTAAAATTGAAATAATAATAATAATTAAAATTAAAATTGAAATAATAATAATATTAATATGAAAATCAAATTTAAAATTAAAATAATAAAAAAAATTAAAATTGAAATTAAAATAATAATAATAATTTATATTAAAAATAAAATTAAAATAATAATGATAATTAAAATAAAAATTAAAATTATAATAAAGATAATTATTAAAATTAAAATATAAATAAAAGTACCAATTAAAATCAAAATTAAAATTAAAATAATAATAATGATTATAATTCAAATTGAAATGCAAATAATAATAATAATTAAATAAAAATCAAAATAATAAAATTAAGGAAAATCAAAATTAATATTTGAATAATGATAATAGTTACATTTTAAATTAGAATAATAATAATGATTAGAAATTAAAAGTAAAATAATAATAATTATTATAATAATTAAAATTAAATTGAAATAAAAATAATAATTAAAATTAAAATTAAAATTAAAATAATGATAATAATTAAAATTAAGTTTAAAGTTAGAATTAATATTAAAATAATAATAATTAAAGTTCAAATTAAAATTGAAATAATAATAAAAATTAAAAATAAAATTTAAATAATAATAATAATAATAATAATTAAAATTAAAATTAAAATTAGTATTAATTTAAAATAATAATAATAATTGAAATTAAAATTGAAATTAAAATAATTTAATTTAAAAAAAATCGAAAATTCAAATTAAAATTAAAATAATAATTAAAATTATAATTAAAATTAAATCTATGATAATAATAATAATAATAATAATAATACAAATTAAAATCAAAATTATAATTAAAATAATAATAATAATAAAATTATTATTAAAATCAAAATAGTAATAATAATTAAAATTGAAATTGAAATTAAAATAATAATAATTAAAATTTAAATTAAAATTAAAATAATAATAATTATTATTATTATTAAACGTAAAATTTAAATAATAATAATAATCAAAATTAAGAGCAAACTTAAAATCAAAATAATTAAATAATTAAAATTAAAATTGAAATTAAAATGATAATATTAATTAAAATTGAAATTGAAATTAAAATAATAATAACAATTAAAATAAAAATTTAAATTATAATAAAGATAATAATCAAAATTAAAACTAAAATAATACAACCAATTAATATCAAAATTAAAATGAAAATAATAGTACCAATTAATATCAAAATTAAAATTAAAATATTAATAATGATTAAAATTAAAATTAAAATAATATTAATAATTATAATTATAATTAAAATAAAAATAATGATATTATTCAAGATTAAAATAAAAATAAAAATAATGAAAACAATTAAAATTGTAATTAAAGTTAAAATTGATATTAAAATAATAATAATTAAAATTGAAATTGAAAAATTAAAATTAAAGTTAAAATTAATATTAAAATAATAATAATTAAAATTGAATTAAAAATAAAAATAAAAATAAAAATAAAAATAATAATAATTAAAATTAAAATTAAAACTAAATTACAATAATAATAATTATTGAAATTAAAATTAAAATTGTGATTAAAATAATAATTTAATTCAAAACAAATTTAAAATTAAAATTAAGATTAAAATGATAATTAAAGTTAGAATTAAAATTAAATCTATAATAATAACTAAAATTAAAATTAAAATTATAATTAAAATAATAACAATAATTAAAATTAATATTAAAATGAAAATAATAATAATAATTAAAATTGAAATTGAAATAAAAAAAATAAAAATTGAAATTAGTATTAAAATTAAAGTAATAATAATAATCAATATTAAACGTTAAATTGAAAAAATAATAAAAATTAAAATTAAAATTGAAATAATAATAATAATTAAATTTAAAATCAAATTTAGAATAAAAAAAATAATTAAAATTAAAATTGAAATTAGAATAATGATAATAATTGAAATTAAAATTAAAATTAAAATAATAATGACATTTAAAATAAAAATTAAAATTATAGTAAAGTAAAATTGAAATAATAGTACCAATTAAAATCGAAATTAAATTTAAAATTATAATAGTAATTAATATTAGAATTAAAATTAAAATGTAAATGATAATAATTAAAATAAAATTTAAATTAAAATTGAAATAATAATAATAATTTAAATTAATATTAATAATAAAGTAATAATAATAAATAAAATTAAAATGAAAATTAAAATAATAATAATAATTAAAATTAAAATTTCAATTAATAACAATGATAATAATTACAATTAAAATTAAAATGATAATAATAATTAAATTTCAAATTATATTTAAAATTGAAATATTAAAAAAGATTAGAATTAAAATTAAAATAATTAAATAATAATTAAAATTCAAATTAAAATTAAAATATTATTCAAAATTAAAAATAAGATTAAAATTTCAATAAAAATAATAATAATAATTAAAATTAGAATTAAAATTTGAATTGAAATAATCATTACAATTAAAATTAAGATTAAAATTAATTAAAATAAAAATTAGAATAAAAATAAAAATAATAATAATGAAAATTAACGTTAAAATTAAAATCAAAATAATAATAATAATCAAAACAAAATTAAACTTAAAATGATATCGATAATTAAAGTTAAAATTTAAAGTGAAATAATAATAATTAATAAAATCAAAATTAAATTCAAAATGATAGTAATAATGATTAAAATTAAAATTACAATTAAAATAATAATAATAATTAAAATTTGAAATAATATTAAAATTAAGGTAATGATAATAATTAAAATTATAAATAACTCAAAATTAAAATAATAGTAATAATAAAAATCATATTTAAAATTAAAAAAATAACTAAAATTAGAATTAGATTTAGAATAATAATAATAATTGAAGTTGATATTAAAATTAGAATAATAGTAATAATTGAAATTAAAATTATAATTGAAATAATAATAATGATTAAAATTAAAATTAAAATTAGAATAATGATATTAATTATCATCAAAATTAAAGTTAGAATATTAATAATAATTGAAATCAAAATTAAAATTAATATTAAAATAAAAATAATAATAATACTTAAAGTTAAAATTCAGGTAATAATTAAAATTCATATAAAAATAAACATTAAAATAATAATAAAAATGAAAATCGAAATTAAAATGAAAATTAAAATAATAATATTTAAAATTACAGTTAAAATCAAAATTTAAATAATAATAATAATTAAAATTACAATTGAAATCAAAATTAAAATAAAAATAATAATCAAAATTAATTTTAAAATTATTATTAAGATACCAATAATAATTACAATTAAAATTAAATTTTAAATAATAATAATTAAAATTAAAATTAAAATTAAAATAATGATAACAATAAAAATTGAAATCAAAATTAAAATTAAAATCAAAATAATAACAATAATTAAAATTAAAATTAAATAATAATAATAATAATAATAATAATAATAATTAAAATTGAAACTAAAATTAAAATGGAAATAATAATAATAATTAAAATTAAAATGAAAATGAAAATAATAATAATTCGACAGGTATTAGTACAGAAGAATTGTCATTGACTTTTATCTTTCTTCGTGGCCAAGTGGGTTAGTCACTGTCTGTACAAGCTTGCCGACCAGGGTTCGATTCCCGGCCGGAGCCAAGCTCTTGTCTTTGTGTGATTTCGCCTGGGGCTCTGATCCCGAGGTCGTCAAGAGAATCCAGACATTAATGTATCAAAAATATATATGGCTTATTTGAATATGAAAAACACGTAAAAATGTGCAAAATTTATCATTAATTGAATGCCAAGTAACAAACTATCAATTAGCTACGATGGTGAAGATGGGTTGATTTCAATTCTAAGTACAAAATACCTGAATTCGACAGGTATAAGTAGAGAAGAATTGTCATTGACTTTTATCTTTCTTCGTGGCCAAGTGGGTTAGTCACTGTCTGTACAAGCTTGCCGACCAGGGTTCGATTCCCGGCCGGAGCCAAGCTCTTGTCTTTGTGTGATTTCGCCTGGGGCTTGGAACCCGAGGTCGTTAAGAGAATCCAGACATTAATGTATCAAAAATATATATGGCTTATTTGAATATGAAAAACACGTAAAAATGTGCAAAATTTATCATTAATTGAATGCCAAGTAACAAACTACCAATTAGCTACGATGGTGAAGATGGGTTGATTTCAATTCTAAGTACAAAATACCTGTATTCGACAGGTATAAGTACAGAAGAATTATCATTGACTTTTATCTTTCTTCGTGGCCAAGTGGATTAGTCACTGTCTGTACAAGCTTGCCGACCAGGGTTCGATTCCCGGCCGGACCCAAGCTCTTGTCTTTGTGTGATTTCGCCTGGGGCTCTGATCCCGAGGTCGTTAAGAGAATCCAGACATTAATGTATCAAAAATATATATGGCTTATTTGAATATGAAACACGTAAAAATGTGCAAAATTTATCATTAATTGAATGCCAAGTAACAAACTACCAATTAGCTACGATGGTGACGATGGGTTGATTTCAATTCTAAGTACAAAATACCTGAATTCGAAGGGTATAAGTACAGAAGAATTGTCATTGACTTTTATCTTTCTTCGTGGCCAAGTGGGTTAGTCACTGTCTGTACAAGCTTGCCGACCAGGGTTCGATTCCCGGCCGGAGCCAAGCTCTTGTCTTTGTGTGATTTCGCCTGGGGCTCTGATCCCGAGGTCGTTAAGAGAATCCAGACATTAATGTATCAAAAATATATATGGCTTATTTGAATATGAAAAACACGTAAAAATGTGCAAAATTTATCATTAATTGAATGCCAAGTAACAAACTACAAATTAGCTACGATGGTGAAGATGGGTTGATTTCAATTCTAAGTACAAAATACCTGAATTCGACAGGTATAAGCACAGAAGAATTATCATTGACTTTTATCTTTCTTCGTGGCCAAGTGGGTTAGTCACTGTCTGTACAAGCTTGCCGACCAGGGTTCGATTCCCGGCCGGAGCCAAGCTCTTGTCTTTGTGTGATTTCGCCTGGGGCTCTGATCCCGAGGTCGTTAAGAGAATCCAGACATTAATGTATCAAAAATATATATGGCTTATTTGAATATGAAAAACACGTAAAAATGTGCAAAATTTATCATTAATTGAATGCCAAGTAACAAACTAATTTACCAATTAGCTACGATGGTGAAGATGGGTTGATTTCAATTCTAAGTACAAAATACCTGAATTCGACAGGTATAAGTACAGAAGAATTGTCATTGACTTTTATCTTTCTTCGTGGCCAAGTGGGTTAGTCACTGTCTGTACAAGCTTGCCGACCAGGGTTCGATTCCCGGCCGGAGCCAAGCTCTTGTCTTTGTGTGATTTCGCCTGGGGCTCTGATCCCGAGGTCGTTAAGAGAATCCAGACATTAATGTATCAAAAATATATATGGCTTATTTGAATATGAAAAACACGTAAAAATGTGCAAAATTTATCATTAATTGAATGCCAAGTAACAAACTACAAATTAGCTACGATGGTGAAGATGGGTTGATTTCAATTCTAAGTACAAAATACCTGAATTCGACAGGTATAAGTACAGAAGAATTATCATCGACTTTTATCTTTCTTCGTGGCCAAGTGGGTTAGTCACTGTCTTTACAAGCTTGCCGACCAGGGTTCGATTCCCGGCCGGAGCCAAGCTCTTGTCTTTGTGTGATTTCGCCTGGGGCTCTGATCCCGAGGTCGTTAAGAGAATCCAGACATTAATGTATCAAATTTATATATGGCTTATTTGAATATGAAAAACATGTAAAAATGTGCAAAATTTATCATTAATTGAATGCCAAGTAACAAACTAATTTACCAATTAGCTACGATGGTGAAGATGGGTTGATTTCAATTCTAAGTACAAAATACCTGAATTCGACAGGTATAAGTACAGAAGAATTGTCATTGACTTTTATCTTTCTTCGCGGCCAAGTGGGTTAGTCACTGTCTGTACAAGCTTGCCGACCAGGGTTCGATTCCCGGCCGGACCCAAGCTCTTGTCTTTGTGTGATTTCGCCTGGGGCTCTGATCCCGAGGTCGTTAAGAGAATCCAGACATTAATGTATCAAAAATATATATGGCTTATTTGAATATGAAAAACACGTAAAAATGTGCAAAATTTATCATTAATTGAATGCCAAGTAACAAACTACCAATTAGCTACGATGGTGAAGATGGGTTGATTTCAATTCTAAGTACAAAATACCTGAATTCGACAGGTATAAGTACAGAAGAATTATCATTGACTTTTATCTTTCTTCGTGGCCAAGTGGGTTAGTCACTGTCTGTACAAGCTTGCCGACCAGGGTTCGATTCCCGGCCGGAGCCAAGCTCTTGTCTTTGTGTTATTTCGCCTGGGGCTCTGATCCCGAGGTCGTTAAGAGAATCCAGACATTAATGTATCAAAAATATATATGGCTTATTTGAATATGAAAAACACGTAAAAATGTGCAAAATTTATCATATATATATATATTTATATATATATATATATATATATATATATATATATATATATATATATATATATATATATATATCACTATCATCATAATCAACATCAGACGTTAATAATTCACTATAGGACAAAGGCTTAAAACAAGTCCTTCCACTCCCGTCAGTTTATGGTTTGTCTTAGCTCGTCAATCCATCGTCTTCTCTTCCTTCCTCTGCTTCGTTTGCAATCTTTAGGCACATATTCTGTAATTTTTGATATCCAATCCATTCTCATTATATGAACTGCCCATGTCCATTTATTTTCCTTACACGTTGTTAGAGCATCCTCTAGTTTGTTCTCTTATCCATTTTACCGTTTTTCTGTGAGCTTTATTCCCATCACTATTCTCTCCATAGGTCTTTGAGTTGTGACTAGCCTATGTTCTAAGATTTAATTAGGCTCAAAGTTTTCGATGCCTAAGTTGATACTGGTAGTGGGTAGGACCATCTGAATAAGTACTCCATCCCAAGTTTATCGTTCGTTTAATTTGGGTTTGGTGTCCTGGGGAGACTCTTACTGGCTATACTAAGTACAGACTATTCATTATTAATCTTTATAGTTTCGTCCATAACCCTTATTCCTTATCTCTGCATTTTCATTGAGCATTATCTCTCTCTCTCTCTCTCTCTCTCTCTCTCTCTCTCTCTCTCTCTCTCTCTCTCTCTCTCTCTCTCTCTCTCTCTCTCTCTCTCAATTTAAAACCTGATGTGCTATTTTTAGATATATAATTTTAATTGATTACGAATACTTTTTAACGATGCCTTTGCTCTTCAGTTATAACCTAGTTAGCTGTATTTCCATTAACTTTAAAGGTATTCATTGCAACATATTTCAATACCTAACAAGAACATTGCAACATATTTCAATGAGTAACAAGGACATTTGAAATTGATACCAAATCAATAAATCCGATAGCCGTTCTCATCTTAATCATCGTTTTATATCAAAAGTTTTGTAACAGGACGATTATGATTGACACGCTTTTATCTGGTCCTTTACTGAAATAAATGTTAAATGCAAAACGCAAGGAACGCTGAACTCAAAGGGTTCTCTTCATAATGAAGCATATTACATTTTAAATTCATTACAGAAAAATGGCTATTCAGGTTGGATGATCATGAACTTCAGACACAGTTTACGTGAAAAGGGTGTATTTGAACGTTAATAAGCCCAGGGGCTCCAACAGGGAAAATAGCCCATTGAGGAAAGGAAACAGGGAAAAATAAAAATTTAAAAAGCGTAACATTAAAATAAATATCTCCTATATAAACTATAAAAACTTTAACAAAACAAGACAGAACAGCGTGTCGGAGTGTACCCTCAAGCAAGAGAACTCTAACCCAAGACAGTGGAGGACCATGGTACAGAGGCTATGGCACTACCCAAGAAAAGAGGACAGTGGTTTGATTTTGGAGTGTCCTTCTCCTAGAAGAGCTGCTGACCATAGCTAAAGAGTCTCTTCTACTCTTAACAAGAGGAAAGTGGCCACTGATCAATTACAGTGCAGTAACCCCATGGGTGAAGAATGGCAATGACAATCCAATAATGATTACGATGACACTGATAATGATAATGGTAATGATAATGATAATAATAATAAAGATTGTAAAAGCGTTTGTAATACCATATTTTCCATAACGAAAATAGTAATAGTAATAGTAATATCGTATCAGTTTTTTTTTTTTTGCTAGTGTAATATAGATATAAAAAAGTACGTTAGTTGAGAAAAAGCAAGGAATTTGATTGTCTTCAATCATATAGAATAATTTTCTGGTTAAGATAGAAATGAAAATAGTAATGTAGCAATACTGTTAGAATTATCAGTATGAGAAATAAAGGGGGTGTGTATGACGTGGATAAAGTTTCATAAAAACCTTTATACATATGTCAAGTGTATGGGTGGCGTAATTTGTGTAAACAAATATTGACTAGTAAAAAGATAGCAAAAGGACGGAGGAGGAAGCCTGAATGAGGTTGACGTAGGATTTTTTTCCTAGAATATGAAATAGAACTGTAATGATGAGATATTAACTAATATTTGCAAGTTAGTGGTGAGTGAATACAGAAGGATGAAGCTGCTTGAAAGAATTTGTGAAGGGTAACGAGTGGAGTGAAAGTACGTGGTTCAGTTGGATATTGGAGAGAAGTATTTGAAATGAGGAAAAGCTGATAAAGGAGGTGATGTATAAAGTGATAAGAAGATGAGCCTGTTCTGGTGGCCTATTTGGTTCGAGCCACGCTCAAGCTCAATAGTTTTTTGTATTGTATGTAATCTCACTATCCTAGTGAACCAAGGATGAGGTTTTGGAGGAGCCTTTAGGTCTACCTGCCAAGTCATCAGCAGTTATTGCCTCCCCCTCCCTGGTACTTGCTTGGGTGGAGAGGAGTCTTGGGCACAGATCATATATATATATATATATATATATATATATATATATATATATATATATATATAAATATATATATATATATATAAATATATATATAAATATATATATATATATAAATATATATATATATAAATATATATATAAATATATATATATATATATATATATATATAAATATATATATAAATATATATATATATATATATAAATATATATATAAATATATATATATATATAAATATATATATATATATATATATATATATATATATATATATATAAATATATATATATATATATATATATATATATATATATATATATATATATATATATATATATATATATATATAAATATATATATAAATATATATATAAATATATATATAAATATATATATAAATATATATATAAATATATATATAAATATATATATATATATATATATATATATATATATATATATATGTATATATATATATATATATATATGGTCAGTCTTTCGGTCATTGCCAATGCCCCTTGTCTCTGCTATTCATGAACGGCCTATAAAGGGCTAGACCACTACATAAAACCATGCGGGAGCTAACACCTGCTCAAGGATTTACATGTGCAATTCTGAATCTGCGACTTGCGGCTACAGTTTATGTAACTCTAAGACACTGCTATGGATTCGCATGGGGCGGATAAAACAGCATCGTTAAGGAAGATGAAAGAGTGCATCCGTATATTCGAAGATAGTGTGGGTGAGCTGAGGTGTGGCGGCTGTGGCAAAAAAAAAAAAAAAAAAAAAAAAAAAAAGTGGGAATGAGAATATATTGTCCAGATGCGCAGGACATTGCATACCAAAGGGCACTAAAGGAAGATTCAATATAATTTCCTTGCAGTATGGGTAGAATAAGAAAAGGTGGCTGGACTAGGACACATAAATACAAAGTTATTTCGCAGAAAGAGATGTTCTTGGCTAACTGTATGTAAAATAGAAGAAGTGTGGTGGAACTTTGTCTCAAAATTTACCTGATTGTTGGATACACATGTTTTTTAATGGGAGAACGCTGAAAAACATTCTTGGAAAAGTGAAAAAGTAAAGAAAAATATTGGTCTTAGAATGTGAAGTACAAATCAGATGAAAGTTGAAGCTCATGAGCGAAGTGGGAAGGAGAGGATAATCGTCTGTTTGATACAGACTTTCAAATTATAGTAAAAATATTGCAAATCTGGCTGTATAAGTAATTAAGACTATAGTTGATAATAAGGAAGTAAGAATAACATGTTGAAAGGAATTGGATGGGAATGGTTTGAAGTTTATGACACGGTAGCGGAAGAGTTAATTTGAATGGAAAATTACTGGATGAGGTTATACTCAAGAGTGACTGTTTCAAAGTATCACCAGTAAATAAAACTTTTGATATAATTGCCAAACGATGAATGCATGTTGAGTTGATCATGGAAATGTGGATTATATCTTAATTAGTTTTTTTTCTTGGATATTAATTATGAATTCATTACTTCTCTCATGTGGGATAAGCTCATACGTGTTTTATAAGAGAGTAGACTGGCTGATTAATTTCCCTATAGACTTGTTCCTGTACGATGATTTTTATTTTTTCAACGGCGTCAGGTAAGCCCTTTCAGTTTAAACCCTTAAACGTGCTGAAAAAATAAGTAACAGCTGATTTATAAGATTATTCCAACAAATATTGACAAAATTTCTCGATTACTAATTTACAAGTCCTTTTCAAGTAGAAAATGGAGTTTTTATTTTTTGTCATTACAACTCCAGTATTTTAGAAATTCTACTAATATTAAAGCTTTAATGTTTTATCTTTTGTTATAAGCACTCCAATATTTTAGAAATTCTATTAATATTAAAGCTTCAATTTGACCTTTTGTCCCGTCTGGTATGAATATTTACTTACCAAATCGATCTTTAAATCCAGCTTCAAAGAATGAAAAGCATGATTGTCCACAATGTGAAATTTTTTGAAATTGT